>NC_057359.1:84647717-84827717 GCF_016509475.1 Prionailurus bengalensis
GCCCTAGCCTCTGAGTCGCTGCACCACAATTTGATTACTATAACCATACTTTTTAACTGCTGTCAGGAAAGACAGCGCCTTATACAAACATCTGCCGGAACACATGCCTGCGTTCTCCAGCACCAGCCCTAAATCACGCTCTGGTGATGAATCTTTATCTGACACTAATACTTTTTAACTTCATACAGACAATTAAAATGAATTGTAGCTAAATGCACATATAACAAATCAATTTAATCTTTGGTTGCATAGTAGCATCTTTTGCAAATTTCCTAAACTTACTTTCTTACATGTATCTTTGTCTAGGTGTTAAAACTTCAATTTAACAGAAAGGAGTGGAGATATTAATAAAACACAGCTCTTATGATACTGCCATGTAGTTGCAAGCTTCAAAGAGTAATGACATTTGAAATTCGTCACTGCCATCTAAAAAAACTTCCACATTTATGTGTGAAGAGTGCCACGCTGAGCTCCATAATAAGAGTGACCAAAGTTAAGTCTCTGCTCTCTAGGAATTAATACAATCACAATTCAGACAAACCCACCTATGATGACAAACTGGATGAACATCACTGCCGCCTCCACACTCCCACGGTCTCTACTCCACTACCAATCACATTTACTCTACAGTTAGTTCTTCATGGGTCTCTTCATCTGCTTAATCAGATGCACTTGATGTCATGGACCACTGTCACGGTCCCCAGCACGGGCATAACACTGACTGTGAAGTATGGTTCCTCCACTGGTTGGCCATATGGCCACTCTTACCTTCAAATTCCTCTAGGGCAGTTAGTCTTGTCTTATTTATCAGTGCCTAGCACAGAGCCAGTATGTAATAAACATTTGAAATGAACCAGTACAGTATAGATGCTTAGTAAATAATTTCTTGGCTGGATAGACAAATGAATCCACTCTGCACAGTAGGAAGATCAGGGGAAATAAAAAAGCACTTGTGGGACATATACTACCTTCTATGTATAAAGCATTGCCCCCTTCCCCAGCCCTAGTACTGCATTTCTTTTTTTACATGTAAGAAAATTGAGGCTTACAAGATGCAGTAACTTACCCAACAGGCACAATGACAATAAGGTCTGAACCAGTCTGTACGATATCAAGTGCATGCATAAAGGAAAAATTCTTTTGTTTTTATTTAAAAAAATTTTTTTTTCAACGTTTTTTTTATTTATTTTTGGGACAGAGAGAGACAGAGAATGAACGTTTATTTATTTTTGGGACAGAGAGAGACAGAGCATGAACGGGGGAGGGGCCGAGAGAGAGGGGGAGACACAGAATCGGAAACAGGCTCCAGGCTCCGAGCCATCAGCCCAGAGCCTGACGCGGGGCTCGAACTCCCGGACAGCGAGATCGTGACCTGGCTGAAGTCGGACACTTAACCGACTGTGCCACCCAGGCGCCCCTCTTTTGTTTTTAAATTTAAAATTTTTTCAATTATTAGCAGTGTTTTTTGTGCCCTCCATAACCATCGCTATAAAAGAGTGTAGGAAAGATAACTGTGGTACTAGAACAAGGAAAAGGGAGTTGAACATCAGCTCTGCCACATACTAGTGGGGCATTCTTGAGCAAATCACTTTCTCTTTCTGAGCTTCAGGGTCCTCACTGGTAAAACGGAGATAACACTCCTGGCATCACAGCTTTGTTATGATCAATTAGAAGAGGAAAGTACCAACATACATGTGGAAGATCAAAATTTCAAGAGTTCATGTTTTCCCATCTGTAACCTACATGTCACTGATGTCAATCACCTCCCCAATCGCAAAACAATGGAACCTTAAAACCAAGAGGAATCCAAAAGATCATCCAAGTTAAGTTCTTCATTCTAAATAAGCAGAAGCTTGGGGCACCTGGGTGGCTCAGTTGAGTGTCTGACTCTTGATTTCAGCTCAGGTCGGGATCTCAGTTTGTGACACCGAGCCTCACGTCAGGCCCCGCGCTGACAGCGCAGAACCTGCTTGGAATACCCTCTCTCCCTCTCTCTGCCCTCTCTCTCAAAATAAATAAACATTAAAAAAATTTAAATAAATAAATAAGTAGGTAGAAACTGAGGCTCAGAGATGGGAGGTGACTTGTCCCAGACCCCATGGCACTACCAAAGCTAAAGCTCACATTTTCTTTTTCTTTTTTTATTTCTTTTTTAATGTTTATTTATTTTTGAGAGTCAGAGAGCGACAGAGCACGAGATGGGGAGGAGCAGAGAGAGGCAGTCACAGAATCTGAAGCAGGCTCCAGGCTCTGAGCTGCCAGCACAGAACCCTATGTGAAGCTCGAACTCACGAACTGAAAAACTGACATTTTCTGATTCCACACCTGTGTTCTTTCTACCATGTTGTTTTCTAGTCCCGGAAATCAAGTTTCCATTTTGTGATATGAATGCCAGCAAGAATGAAAATAAAAATCTCTGAGAATAACAACACTTAGATTCTATGCCCAGCTGAGTGACCCTAAGCTGTCATTTGATTTCTCTTACCTAGTTCTCTTCAAGACAGTAACATCAGGGCCTCGTACTTTGAGGGACAAGGAAATCGCTCTACTGCAAATTACAGAGTAGGGTGCCCTAGATGCGGAGGCTCAGTGTAAAACCCCACCATGCCTAGCCTCACCACAACCAACAAGGATTATCTCCTAGGCTTTCTTCCGTGGGACCCTCAGTGCTTGATATACAGTCCAACCAGATTTCGTCTGCTAATCTGGTATTTCTTTAGCTAGGAAGAAGATAGTGCTACACCAGTAATCTTGTTACAACATAAATATGTCTGTGTTTTACTTTCAGCCCTCTAACCTCCAAGAATTACAATCAATACACTTTCTTAAATGACACCTGACATCTGCCTCATCTAAAATTACTCTCTCGGGGCGCCTGGGTGGCGCAGTCGGTTAGGCGTCCGACTTCAGCCAGGTCACGATCTCGCGGTCCGTGGGTTCGAGCCCCACGTCGGGCTCTGGGCTGATGGCTCAGAGCCTGGAGCCTGTTTCCGATTCTGCGTCTCCCTCTCTCTCTGCCCCTCCCCCGTTCATGCTCTGTCTCTCTCTGTCCCAAAAAATAAATAAAAAACGTTGAAAAAAAAAATAAAAAAAAAAAAAATAAAATTACTCTCTCATTTATTTTCTCCTCTTAACAGCCTGGTGAGCTGGGTTGGGCATCTGAGAGTACACAGCCCATCTCAGAGAAGAGGTGACCAATCTCCAGGGCAATTCTTCAGCCAGAGTTCCAAAGCTGGCTGTGAAGTGGGAACAAAGAGAAAGCTTCTGGCTCCCAGCCCACTCTCATCTCAGAGACCCCTGCCTCAGATGACCCAAATACAAACCAAACAAGCAGGGTATGCTGCACACCCCTCCCCCACAAAAAGAACGTGTAGTAACTTCAAGGATGTGGTAATAAGCTGTGATCTGCAGTCACCAGGCCCAAACCAGCTCACAAAGGTAACATCTGCTTCATCCTCAGCCCTCTTTCGGTGCATCCTAATTCAGGGATGGAATCATCTTCCATTCAGTTCCATTGGATCAAGGTATCGCCCTTGAAACCCTTTTCTCCCCTATTCCCTGACATGTAATCCATCATCAAGTCTTAGCACTTTTACTTACTAACATCTCTGGAATTCAAACACTCCTTCTACATCACCAACAAGTAAACCCAAGTTACCGTCTCTCCTAACTGGACCACTGCAAAAAGTTTCTTGATTGTCTCTCTGGCCTCAAAACCCCTTCTCAGGTTGTACTCCCTTCAGCACAGCCCAGTGATCTTTTCAAAACACAAATCTGATTACCTTATCTCCTCATTTAAATTTGTCAAAGGCTTTCCAATATTCTTAGGTTAAAGAGGACACGGCCACCAGCCATACACGGTCTGGCCCCTGCAGCTTTACCTTGTACCATACTCTGCCTCACCCTGAGTCCCCAGTCACACAGCCTTCTTTCAGTTCCTCAAAACTGCGAAGCTACCCCCTTGCCTCAGATCCTCTATTTGTCCTTTCTCCTCCCCCTTCCCCAAGTTAGCTCTTACTCATCCTTCAACTCTCAGGTCGAAAGTCACCTTCACAGGGATGCCATCCCTGAGCCCTTAGACTAGGTCAGATGCCCTTATGATAATGCTCTGAAGGCCCCAACTACCTTTCTTGGAACTTAGTAATTATTAGCTGTGGGTATACGATGATGGCAATTTTGCATTCAGTCGGGTGATTATTTACATAACATCTATCTTCCTGCCAAGAGAGTAAGTTCCAAGGTCAGAAACCAGGTGCGTTTTTGCTCACCATGTATCCAGATTTTACTTCACAGTGTCTGGTACATAATAGGACCTCACTAAACACGGAGCAAATGAATGGCAATGTGGGAAAATAAAGGAAAGTAGTAAGTCTCTCAGCACTGTCCGTGTACCAGGCACTTTGCTATTTATGCATTTCCCATTTTCATTAAATCCTTGTGACAACATTTAAAGACATCATTAACTTCATTTATAC
Source organism: Prionailurus bengalensis (assembly GCF_016509475.1). NCBI lineage: Eukaryota > Metazoa > Chordata > Mammalia > Carnivora > Felidae > Prionailurus > Prionailurus bengalensis. The sequence continues at coordinate 84,652,193 of NC_057359.1, forward strand.
ATATGAAAACAGGCTCAAAGAGGCAAAGATGACTTGCCTAATATCACACAGCAAGTAAATGGCAAAGTCGGATTTCTAATCCAGGCCTGCAAAATTCTACTTTCCTTTGAAAACCCGCTAAAGCCAATGGTCAATCCTACCTCTAACAGGAATTTCTGGAAGATTGTTCCACAACCAGAGGAAGCCACTACAGACTGGAAGAAACAGGGCCAAGACAGAAAGCTCAGAATGGAATCAACTAGTTTTAAGAACTCAGTCTCCAAAATTTAACTTCACAGTGGAATGCTGAAAACACAGTCTTTCATTGTAAGATTCCTATTTAATTTGTTTTGAATGCCACCCAGACAGATATCCCAACATCTCTCCTTGGGATTTCCTGTATAATGTCAAGCAAAAGGAAGAGAAGTGCATTAATACAATGGTAAGGGGAAAATAATCTTACTAAGAGATGTTTTTAAATTAATGAATTTGGTCCTTCTATTAGTAGAAAGAGGTAGTAGAAAGAGGTAGTGAACAGCTACTATCTTCCTTTAGAAATAGAACAGACTAATAAAAACTGGTCTATGAAAAAGAAGACTAACAGAATGCAGTCACAGAGATAACAGGCCAAAAGAATAACCACGAAAATGATGTTGGGACTTAGTCTCCTTTATTAAAAAGGTATGTAAGATGAAGCCAATCAATGGAAGAGCTAAGTAGCCCCTAACTCAAAACACCCTGCCATCTTAAATTTGTCTCTCAATGGGTGCAAACAAGTGAACCCCAGGAGCACTTTCACTGAAAGGGTGGGGGCTGGTCAACTTGAGGGGTGGAAAAGAAAGAAAGAAACTCAAAGCCAGAAGGCTCTTAGGCTCAAGGCCACACCTCAGCTCAGGCAGCAATAAACAAAAACTGCTGTCTAGAAACATAACTGGCAATAAAGTCCAGATTATAATTTTTTGGAAAGAGACCCTGAACTAATAAAGTAACTCCACATATTAGAGGGGACCATTTCCATTATAATAGCAAATATTCCAAGTTCAAATGTTCCTCTAAAGGCAATTTTTTTAAACATAATTTCAATTCGCTGACCTTTTCTGAGTTTGCCACATTTCTCAGCGACTTCATGCTTTTCTGCAAAGTTTTAAGTGACTTTCTTTGAAGAGAGCTATTTAATGCCAATGATTGTAGAAAACATTTGTTCATAATTATCCAGACATAGACTGGAACAATGCTGAAACAAGAGCAGCATGCAAAAATGTATTTAAGGACTATCATCCCAAAATGCTGCTAAAAGCTATTAACCAGTATGTGTTAATTGCCACAGCATTCATATTAATTTTCACTTCAGGCTCGACATTGTGGAATATTTCCCCTGATACATTTTAAACAAAGTTTAATTTAAGGAACTGCTTCTATCAACACTTATGAAAATTAACAGCCAAGCAATTAGCACTCATGAATTATCCCTTCCCCCATGCTCTCTGCAGCTTCAGTTAAAACAGTTTCTAACAGAGAAATGGTTACTTTCTAATAAGTTAACACAATCAAAGTCACAGTTGTCTAAATGAACAAGAACTGGTTCTGCTTTTTCAAGCACTTGTTAAGGCAAACGTTCTCCTTATAGTTAAAGTAGAATTTAGCTAAGGCAAATAAACATTTAACATTTTAGTAAACTGCCAAGCAATTACTAATCGAGAACCACCTCCTATCATGCTTTAAAAAAAAAGTCGCTACTCTCCTCCACAAAAAAAGGAAGTAATTACTTGTCTTAATCTTTCTATTTAAAGTTAAAGGCCAAAACCTCAAGACTTCACTGGACTCCCTGGACTTCACACAGCCCACCTTCACCCAGTCTGCTGCACATCTTGTTTAACGATGCTATTTCTAAACTCCTGGTTTTAAGAACACATTTCCTCTGAATCCTGTCAATAATCTAATGAAGTACACAGAAAAGACAGCATCACTGGCCCTCATCCTTTACACAGAGAAAGGAGCAAAAGTGGGGTATTTGTTGAGTCCTTCTGTTATGTGCTACATGTCTTGGTAAACAGACCTTATCTCAATTGATCCTCATAAGGAAGACACATTATCATCATCTCAGCCCACAGAGGAGGACTGGAGCTTCATGAGGTTAAGAAACTAGCCTGAGGTCGCATCCTAAGTGGTGGAGTCAGGATTCAACTTAGGTCTTACTACAAAATAGGTCTACTTACTAAGTAAATTATACTGCTTCTCTTGTGCTCGGTGCTCTATCCTAGTATTATCTTATGTGATGGTCACATCAGCCTTGTGAGGAAGGAACTCTCATTTCTTTTATCAGTAAAGAAACTGAGGTTTGGAGAGATGGAAAATCTGAGCAAGAGGTCACAACTAATAATCGGCACCATTTCTTAATAGTAACTATAATGACAGGAAATGAGTACCTTAAATTCTAATGGTCTAATGAGGATAATATTTGCAAACTCAGTTTATTCAAAATAGTGATGACATACTAGCAAAAGTTTCTCAAGTAAGCGACATGGCATGGAACGGAAAGGGTTAGATACCTGCAAAAACACGGCCTCATTTGAAACAGACAGAAACACAGGGCAGAAATCCACATATTTAGGGATACTTAAATCAGTGCTGAGTGCTTACTGTGTTATCAGTAGAGCTCACTCCTTCATCACCTCAAAACAACTCCTTGCCACACCCAACATATCCCACATACAGTGAAATCAGCACTGGGACAAGAAGTTTTCTGACTGTCTCAATCTGCAGAACAGAGATTTTGTGTTGTTAATTAGGCTACCCGAAGTCTTGTTTTCAACAAGCCCAAAAAATTCAGGCAGATGGCTGAGCCTGGTTTTGCCTGGTCTGACTAAGCATTCCCTCAAACCACTTACAATCTATCTTGGGCTTTTTACAAACGATCAGTAAACAGATCGTAATTGATCAATAATTGATCAGTAATTGATCATAATGATCAAATTGATCAATAATCAGTGAATCTAAAACAGGCCACAGATAGCAATTTACCAAAGAGATAATATAAACATAATTAACCTGATCCAAAAAATTGTCAAAATTACAACAAAGCACATGCCTAAGCACAGCCTTTCCCTCTCAACTGTATGTCTCCAAGAAATTATTAATCAACCACAATTTTTAGAAATGAAATTATTAAACTGCTACAAGAACCAAAAATTATTTGAAAGTATTCACATCAATTTAGCACAAAAGCTAAGAGATGCTTATCCTCAGAATCACTAAAACCAACAACAATCCAGTTCGCACAAACCGTTAAAGACACTAGACATGCCAGCTTAACCGCAATGTAATTGTAAAGTCATACCAAAAACAAAATCTTTTTCAAATCTGACGCTAGTTTAATCTTAAGGAGGATTTCACAGCAGTTAGTCTCTTGAGGAAATACATAATTAAGTAGTTTTTTAGCATATTTAATTAGACCCCAAACTCTTCCCTGTCCCCTTCTCTCCCCAATTATGTACCATTTGCCCAAGAGACCTAAGCAACTCAGTTAATTATGTAAATAAGGCAAGCGTTATTCCCAAGAAAAGCATTGTGAATATTTGTACGTGAAAAAACTGTACATATTTTAGTGGCTTTAACAAACCTTTGTGGGGGAAAAAAATAAGGGACTACCAAAGTACATGAAAAATCCTTATATTTGAGGCAAAAAGCATGGAGTTCAATGACAAGCTGGTGAATCATTAAAACAGGACACTCATTTCACTTGTTAAATATGAGCTGAATAAAAATAAAATAATTTTAAGTTACAACAGTAACAAAAATTTAGTGCTGAATGTCAAATGATTTATGGGAAGAATCAATCTGGAAATTATTAAAGTCGACTCTCACAGAAAAGGCTTTATTATCAAGGGGTTGACATGATCTTAACTCTAGAGGCAGCCATGGTGCTGTTATAACTACTACAATCCCATTATTATGCAATCACAAAATGCTAATTTGATCATTTTGAGGTGTTATTTGAATAGTCATTTTAATTTCTAGGTTACAAAAAGGCTTGACTCAAGTATAATTCTCTATTAATCATTGAGATGTCATTGAATATCATATTGATGCATTTCACAAAGATAAAGAAAGACTAATTTAATATGTACAGTACAATATCCTTCAAATATTAGCCACTTTCATTACGTATCTGCCAAATGCATCAATATTAAATAATAGATGAGAACAAGGGTTTAATTGTATTTTAGCAATTGTAATATGTAGGATAACAATAAAATAGCATAGCATCGTAAGATAGACTTATCGATATATAAATCTTTCTTAACCAAAGTGTAATGGTGACTGCCCCATGTACACATCCTTTGCTGATTACAAATAGATCTGATATGACAAAAGCACCCAGAGTCTTAAATGTAAACACATCTAGCAAAAGTAATTCCTTTGTGACTGAGGAAATGGCTTCTTCACAATTTTTAAAAAATTTCTCCTGGCACTTTAAAAGTTAGATATATACCAAGAACACTTCACAACTTTCTGTCAAATCCAAAGCTAAGTAATTTATAATAAAATCTAATGTATAATGAGAGTTCTAGGACATAATATTTTAAGAGATCTATGCTATTTTGTTGGCATCAAAGCATTATTACATAGTAATTATTCCGGCAATTATGCCCTCAAACAATGAGATGGGATCAGGCAATGGAAGCAAATAAATTCCAGCCCTATAACCTAAATCCAACAATAACTTCTCACATATCTAAATGAAACAATGGTTGTTTAAAAAAAAAAATCCCCTACAGTCCAATTCTCTGTTTTCCAGAGGCTGACATTCCTGTCCCCTAGAGGGATCCATCCTCCTCTTTGCTACATTCCACAGGAAGAAACAGGAGCGGTGGCAGGGGCAGGCTAAAGAGAAGCTTTACATCAATACAATCTCTAATTTACTCAAGGTACTTGCAGAGGTTTTTTGGAGGCAACTCCTGAGCATATTAGTATCTTTATGTAACTTACGCATTTTATTTCTAGTTCTTGCTCTCCTTTCCCACCAACATCAATAACCTCACTTGCCCAAGGCCATATATGCTTACTTAAAACTATGGAAACATGCTGAACCGGCTGAGAAAGTGTTTTGAAGAGAAAACATCTTGCTCAAAGATGACAACTGACCACACCAGCACCTAACCAGAAATTGAATATGAAAAATGCAAACATAAGCAAAGAGCTGTATGTTTATTAATTGCAATGGTGTTAAAATAAGACAAATTGTACACAACCCCCAACAAGCGATACTCAGCACCCCCCACCACTACCAGACAGCAAATATAATGGCAATAAATATAAAAATCAACTGCTACTGTCGCCTGAAAGAAGCCCAGCTAAGCTTAGCGCAGAAACACAGAATGGCAGGGAATGTGGGGGGCGGAGCGGGGGGGGGGGGTGCTGCACATGGAACTATGCTCCGCCTACAACAGTGGCCATTTTTCTAAAAGGAAAATAGACATGCTTTAATTTTACAACTACAAATTGTTAGAATAAACAGAAAAAACTCACCCTGCATAGTGAGTGTCAAACAAGATTCCCTACAATGAAATACAGACATGCAAACAATGGCCTAGAATTCTGAAATGAAGCTCGAAGCTCAACAATTTCTGCAGTTATAATGAAGAGTCAGACCAAAACAATGCAAACTGCCTCCCAGAACCACTTTCAAAGCGTTCCCAGCACAATCAGGCCTTGACGAATCACAACCCAACTAACCCAAATCCTCAAGTATACTCTTGGAAGATAAAACAGGGGAAAAAACACGCATACAAATATCTCAAGACTACTTTTGTTTTAATCCCTCATCAAACATATTGCTGTGGAAACAATATCAAGCCCAAATGCAGACTTTTTCACATCTTCAGTCTTAGAAAATGTGAGGGACATTTTTGAAAACCAAAATTTAATAATAATACCAACAAAACAATTCCACTCAATTGAGGTTTTATTTAAGGGGACAAAGTTTTACTTTTACTTACCTTGCCATCAAATTTGGAATACTCATTAAAGGGGTTATTCAGCTGTAGAGGGCACTGCTCCAGTCGTACAGATAATATTGACTGCTTTCCAGAACTTGGAGGTTTCTCTTTGAGGGACTTTTTTTCAAATAGTGACTTTAACTCCTGGGCTGTGATACAAGAGGAAGATAAAAACATCTTTGTGATTACACACAGAGAGACAGCCTGTCTACTTTCCCTAGCAAGTCTTCCTTGGAATCTTAAGGAGGGAGTGTCCAGGGCATATTCAGGTCTGATGTGTGCAAAAAGCCTCACATATACTTCGATGCTTGCACCCTGAAAAGGCAGAGCCCTGAAATATGATCAGGTCAGGACTGTCAATTTAGAAGGACTAGGGTTTAAGGAGTGGGGCAGAGTCAAACCGACAGAGCAGCCATTCTGTAAGAAGAGCATTCACAGCTAAAGGACCTGAGCTTTGGCCTGGCTTTGCCACTAAGAGATATGTGATAGACAGTTCACTAACGCTTTCTGGGCTCACTGAACTGGATATGCTTGAAAATCTCTCCTGGTTCTAATACTGTGGGATTTTGGAATTCCAGTTCTTTAGGGTGAAGGTCTACATCTTAATCCTCTCATATTCTCCAGTGACACCTAGCACAAAATCTAGAAGACAAAGATGAGGAGGAGGAAAAGGAAAAAGAATTAAAAAAAAAATTTTTTTTAACGTTTATTTATTATTGAGAGACAGAGCAAGACAGAACATGAGCATGGGAGGGGCAGAGAGAGGAGAAGACACAGAATCTGAAGCAGGCTCCAGGCTCCGAGCTGTCAGCACAGAGCCCGATGCAGGGCTCGAACCACCAACTGTGAGATCATGACCTGAGCTGAAGTCGACGCCCAACCAACTGAGCCACCCAGGTGCCCCAGGAAAAAGAATTTTTATAATAATAGCAGCTAACGTTTATTGAGCAAGCCAATGTACCTCAATTACTCCTCCTAACAAGCCTATGAAGTGGATACTGGCATTATCTTAATTTTGTCAGTGTGGAAACTGAAGCCTAGAATACTTTGATTAGCCTTAGGCCAACACAGCTAAGAAATAGCAGAGCTAAGACTTGCACTCAGGCAAGGCTCTTAGCCATTAGACTAATGAACAAAGTTGACCCTCAATAAATTTTATTGCATGAATCAGTGAATAAAATAATGATTGAAGGAATTCAGATTAAATTATTATTAAATCAGAATCTTTAGCTCTTACTCATTAGTGAATCAAGACAAGTTAATTCCATATATTCTCATAGATCATTTAAGTGTCCATATTATCCTGAATATCATTTAAGGTGGTAGATACATAAGTACATGCAGATCTATTATACTCTCCATTTCTGTAAGTATTAGAAAATTTCCATACCTAAATTTAAAAATAAATCAATCTTAGATCTTAAAATCTGCCATGAGGGCCACTCTGGGAGGCTCAATTGGTTAAGTGTCTGACTCATATTTTTTTTTATTTAAAAAAATGTTTATTTATTTTTGAGAGAGAGAAAGAAAGAGAGGGAGACAGGATCTGAAGCGGGCTCTGTGCTGACAGGAGACAGCTTGATGTGGGTCTCGAACTCATGAACCACAAGATCATGACCTGAACCAAAGTTAGATGCTTAACGGACTGAGTCATCCAGGCACTCTAAGCATCTGACTCTTGATTTTGGCTCAGGTCATGACCTCACAGTCATGAGATCTACTCCCATGTCAGGTTCCATGCTTGCTTAAGATTCTCTCTCTCCCCCCTCCAAAAACAAAAAACAGAAAACAAAAAAACTGCAATGAATAGGTTCAACCCCATTCCATTCTTGAACATAGCCAAACTGAACTTAGATCAAACAGAACTCTGAAATAGTGACTTAGAACTTCTAAAACATGTTACTAAGACCATCTTTTCAACAAACCAGTGGAACAAATTTATCAAATAACGTCCTATAAATTTAAGTGGCAAACCAGAAGAAAAGGATCTAATTCTTTTTTAAAATGTGGCACATATTTAATTTCACAATCTGAATATATACGTTCAAATAATCAACAGATATTAACTGTGCATTTGAAAAAGTTTTAGACTATTAAAGTGATATTTTAAATATTACAAGTATTATTCTGCACGTAATCTATTAATAATTTTATTGCTACACTTTGGAAAGGAATAACCCTTTATTAAATACCTACTATGGGCCAGGAACAATGCTCAGTGTTTTCTCAATTTGTCCTCTCAACAGTCTTAAGAGCTGGGTTACAACTAGCCCCATCAACAAACTGAGTTTAGGAAACGTAAGTAACTTATCAAAGTTACAGAACTATTATCAGTAAGGGTGTGAAGTGATGATAGATTAACTCTTCCATTCTCAGACTAATTCTAATTCACACTTAGAATTCTCTCCTCAACTTCTGACATTTTCCATCTCCCTCCCATCCATCCTTCTGTCCATCCGTCCATCCATCCTTCGTCATGGAGACAGAGAAACAACCAAAAGAGAACTTCTGCCTACCTTCTCCTCCTATTACAGCGGGTGAACTGTCTAGGGCCATACCTCAGGCCAGCCCCTCCTTTGCGCACTCAGGGGCTAACTTCTTGCTGACTCAAGGGCATCACTCAAGCAATTTTCTCTGATTTTTGGTTTTTCCTCCTACTGACTGGGTCAATTACATCAGCACACAAAGATACTGAAATACTGCTCATTAAAAAAAAAAAAAAAGGGGGCGCCTGGGTGGCGCAGTCGGTTAAGCGTCCGACTTCAGCCAGGTCACGATCTCGCGGTCCGTGAGTTCGAGCCCCACGTCGGGCTCTGGGCTGATGGCTCAGAGCCTGGAGCCTGTTTCCGATTCTGTGTCTCCCTCTCTCTCTGCCCCTCCCCCGTTCATGCTCTGTCTCTCTCTGTCCCAAAAATAAAATAAAACGTTGGAAAAAAAAATTTAAAAAAAAAATCCTTCTTTGATCCTGTACTCCCAGTTACTATACCACTTTTCTGCTCCTCAAAATGCTGTGTTCTTGCTGTCTGGTTCCTCCCCTCACTTTCCCTCAAACCCACTGCAATCAAGCACTTGGGCTCCCCACACTCCTCAAAAGCAGTTTGCGAGGTCACCAATGACCCCTTATTGTTAAATCTACTGGTCCATTTTGAATCCTCATCTTTCAAGACTTCGTGACAGCATCTGAAACAGTTCATCACTCACTCCTTTTTGAACCAGTTTTTTCACTTAGTTTCCAGGGCTCCATTTGATCTGGTTCTCATCCTATCTTCCAGGTTACTCTTTCCTAGTTTCCTTGCCAATTCCTCATATTCCCCTCAAATCTTTGGCATTCCCCAAGTCATACTATTTGGATCTTTTCTTCTCTGTACCTACATTCATACCCTTGGTGATCTCAGCCAGCCTTCCGTTTTAAATATAATCAACAAGAAGAGAAGCTAAATTGTGGTAATACAAATCAGAACAATAGCTGCCTATGGGGAGTACCCCAACTAGAAAGAGGCATGAGAGAACTTTCTGGGGTACACAAATGCTCTATACTTGATTGGGATGCTAGTTACACAGGTCTATATGCTTGTCACAAGTCACTGAACTGTATACTTAATATCTGTACATTTCAGTATATAGAAGCATACCTCAATAAATAAATAAAAAGAGAAAGCCTAAATAAATATCATCTACATGCTGATAACTCCCAAATGATTATCCCTAGACCTAAACATTCCCTGAAATTACGGACTCACATACTCAGCTTCCTATATGGCACCTCCTCCACTTGGATATCCAATAGGTGTTTCAAACTGTATATGTCCATAACGGAACTCTTGATCTTGCCCCAAATCTGCCCCTCCCACAGGCTTCTCCTTCTCAGTTAATGGCAACTCAATCATGTTAGGCCAAAAACATCTCCACTCTTTTCTTTCTCTCATATCTAACATCCTATCCATCAACAGAAATTTCAGAATATATCCAGAACCATCTCCAAAGTTACCAACACTGGATTATTATCACTACCTTCAAACTGATCTTGTTTCTGCCCTTGCCTCCCCCCAGGCCCACTCCTGCCAGTCTCTTCCCAACACAGCAGCCAACAGGAGTCTTTTAAAATGTAAATTATAAACGTCACAGTAAGAAGAAAACAATATGACCATACAAAATAAAAACATTTTTGTATGGTAAAAAATTAGCAAAGTAAAAAGAGAAATGACAAACTAGAAAAAAATAAAGGTTAATATTCTTAATATATAAAGATTCTAAAAGTAGAGAAGACAGTGACCAACAATTCTACAGAAAAATGGAGAAGAAATATGAAATGTCCACAGAAAAGGATATTCAAATGGTTCTTAACAAATGGAAAGATGCTCAACCACATTAATAATAATAATATGCTGAGATATACATCTATCAAATTGGCAAAAATCTAAAAGTTTACAGGTGTGAGGAAATAACATTCTGTACCTTATTAGAGGAATGCAAACTAGCAAAACACCTACGGAAGGGAATGTGGCAATATCAAGGGAGATCACATATTTACCCTATGACCCAACCATACCACTTCCAGGATTCTTAGATACACTGGGAAAAATAAACACGACACAACACAATGCATTAGGCTACTCACTGCAGTGTCATTTTCAACACCAAAAACCTGAAAACACTCAAACTTCCTTCAAAAGGAAACCAATTGGCTAAACTATGGCACCTCCATATCATGGCTTATTATGAAGCTGTAAAATGGAATGAAGCCTATCTCTATATATTCACCAGAGTAATTCCCAAGATGTGTTGCTAAGTGAAAAAAGTACTGCATAAAATGGTGTGTACAAAATGCTATTTATAACCTAAAAAGAGGGGTATATGAATATAAATATGCTTACACATAGATTTAAGCGAACATAAAAACCAAAACCTTTTTTAAAATGACTATGAATAGAAGAGACAAGAATTGAAGCTAAATTTCCCTGATTTTACCTTGTTTTATGTACTCAACTTTGAAACCATGTACATTTTATATATTTCTTTAAAAAAATTAGAAGTGCAATTTCTAAAAATAAAAGCAAAGGCAAATGAACCCAAGTGTAATATTGAGTTGGCATTTTAACTACAAAGAGAGGAGTTATTTTAAGTAACTTTATCACACAGCAATTTGTACATTCCCTAATAGAACATATCAAAAGGGCAAAAAAAAAAATTATCTATATATCTTCAACTGTTTTTAGTAATCATAGTGTTAGTAATGACGATGATATCTCTATTCTGGAACCAGAACTTTCAGCATAAGAAACAGATACATAAACATAAAATCAAAAAAGTTAAATAAAAACTCTATAATCCTAAATTTATACAGAAATTATCAACATTAACTCACAATGTACTTCCTCTTAAAAAATTTATTTTTTGGGGCGCCTGGGTGGCGCAGTCGGTTAGGCGCCGACTTCAGCCAGGTCACGATCTCGCGGTCCGTGAGTTCGAGCCCCGCGTCGGGCTCTGGGCTGATGGCTCGGAGCCTGGAGCCTGTTTCCGATTCTGTGTCTCCCTCTCTCACTGCCCCTCCCCCGTTCATGCTCTGTCTCTCTCTGTCCCAAAAATAAATAAACATTGAAAAAAAAATTAAAAAAAAAAAATTATTTTTTTCTGAGCTCTATCCCCTGAAATGCCTACAAGGAAAAAAATAAAATTCAGTGAGCACCTCTAGAGTTCAAGTTCTGGTCTCTCAATGCCATTTATCCCTAAAAAATAATCGAGACTCTAAACAAATGGCCAATTCCAGATATGGAGAAGGAAATATTTAAGAATCAAGCATTTATCCTGTCTTCTGGTAGGGATTATATCTGAGAATAACGAAATAATAGATCAGGAAAAAATGTTCTTTATATGAAGACCAATAAAATTAGAAATCACTATTTTGCAACTACTAATGAAATAATTAATCTAGGTAATACCCACCAATGACCACTAAAACCATTAGAAGAAAAAGCTGTTGGGATGGATGAATGACACCTAGTAATAATAATTAATAATGGATGAATGACACCTAACTCTAGCATCAACCTGAACATCACAAAATAGACAAGAAGACCTTCTATGTAACCTGATATGATGCAATATGAAGTACAGATCAGCATGTACATAATACTCTTAAAAGAAATCAAACTTCAATCTGAGCAAGTTTCTAGATCTAACTACCTGTTTATAGGAAAAAGAGAGCCGAGGAACCTATTAAATGAGACCAAAGAGATACAATTAGCAAAATCTAGAATGTAGGAAATTCTACAGGACACATGACCCAGTTTCTTAAATAAATTACAAGGAAAAAAGGAAAGAAGAATCTACAGATTAAAAAGGAAATCAAACATATCAACCAAATGTATGGACCTCATATCTAGACCTACACGAACAAACTGGCAAAAGAAAAGAAAAATTTGAGACAGTGAGGGAAATGTTTAATATTAAAGAATTCCTGCTAGTTTTTTGGAGAGTAGTGGTATTACAATACCAGAAAACTACGTTTTCTCATGTGTTAAAAAATACACAAGTATTGGGGCGCCTGGGTGGCTCCGTCGGTTAAGCGGCTGACTTCAGCTCAGGTCACGATCTCGTGGTCCGTGAGTTCGAGCCCCGCGTCGGGCTCTGGGCTGATGGCTCAGAGCCTGGAGCCTGCTTCCGATTCTGTGTCTCCCTCTCTCTCTGCCCCTCCCCCGTTCATGCTCTGTCTCTCTCTGTCTCAAAAATAAATAAAACGTTAAAAAAAAAAATACACAAGTATTTAGGTATGAAATTATGATAGTTGGAAATTGCTTGAAAATAATCTGGAGACACCTAGGTGGCTGAGTCAGTTCAGTGTCTGACTCTTGATTTCAGCTCAGATCATGATCACAGGGTCATGGGATCCACATGTATGCTGTGCTAAGTAAGCGTGGAGCCTGCTTAAGATTCTCTCTCCCCCTCTCCTGCACTCCCGCTTGCGCGCACTCTCTCTCTCTCTCAAAAAATAAATAAAAATAATCTGAGAGAGGAGGGGAGGTAAATGTATAAAAGAAGCAAGACTGGCCATATGTTGAAGCTGGGTGAAGGCTGTACAGGGGTTCATTATACCATTCTAGTCTACTCAGATTGCATCACTGTACACAGAGTAAAAATTAAGTTCTGTACAAGATCCTCCATGATCTGCTCTCTCACTACTTCTCTGAGCCCACTCTTCCCCCTTTCCCCTCTACTGTAGTCAGTAAGCATCCTTCCTTGCTATTCTTTGAATACATCAGGCACACTTCTGTTGCAGAACCTTTGCACACGCTCTCCCTCATCTTAGGACACCCATTTTCCAATAACTTCCCAACTCATTCCTTCAGAACTCTGCTCAAGCATCACCTTCCGAAGAGGCCTTCCCGGATCATCCTATATAAAATTGCAAAATCCCCTACCTAGTGTTCCTTACCTTCCTTGCCAGGCTGTATTTTTCGCTATGCCACTTATCCCATTCTGACAATACTAGGTTTGCTTCCTATCTATTTCCCCCACAAGATCCATGAGGCAGGGACTTTGTCTTGTTCACTGCTGTATCTTCTAAGTTTACAAGTGCCTAGCTGCCCCTGCGTATTGTAGGAGCTCAAGAAATACTTGTTAAATGATTAACTGTGGACCAGAGAAATAGAAAAAGTAGCTGCGGGGATAGGGAGGCAGCAGAGAGGGAGGAAGGAGCAAATGGGCACAAAGAAGTAGAAATGAGACAGGGGTTGGTAATGAGAGCCTTTCCTCCTGGTTCTAAGCCACTCATAAGACATAGTTGTACCTCCTGAGTTGCTCTACTGCAAGCTGCTTTTCAACATCACTTCTCTTTATCATTTGCAGCTGAAGAGTTCTAACCACTAGAAACAGTTGGAAGTCCCCAACAAACAGGGAACTGAAAACACAATAGCCCAGAAATGTAATTACCATCAGTCTTATGAGAAAGCACATACTATAGCCTTCAGGAAGATGGTAATGCGTATCAGAACTTCTAAGGATTCAGTGAGTGGCTGGATACAAAACGGATATATAAAAACAACAGATTTCTTCACAAGAGCAGTAAGAAAGTTACGGGGAAGAGGATGCTAATTACAAGGGCAACACAAAATGCAAAACATCTGGAAATAACCTTAATAAATGTGAAAGTGCAGGAACACCATGGAGACAAGAAGACAAAACGGTGCATTTATGTACTACTTGTACATACAAAAAAATACAAAAAAGATAAGATGTATGTTTAGAATATTTAAAATATATATACTTATATAAACAGAATCTAGAATAAATACATCAAAATGTTAACAGCAATTCCTCCAAATATGAGACTATTGGTAGCTTATTTTCATTTTCATATTTTGCTTCAGATTTCCTATAACAACATTTTCTTTTAATAAAACTTTCCTGAACGTTGGCCATCGCTGACACAGAGGAGGAAAGGAACAAGGGAACAGGGAATCCTCAACACCCAAAGCTCCAGAGCAGCTCCTTTCTGCCAACAGTACTGGAGAGAACAGGAGGCAGCAAGAAGATTATAGTCTTTGGGGTCAGACTGGCCAGGAGAATTCTGGCTTTGACATTTACTATTTGTAAGTAAGTAATGTGAAAAAGTTACTTAGCCTCCGGGGTCCAGTTTTCTCACATATAACACAGAAATAGTAATAGCTAATTTGCTGGATTTGTGTTAAGATGAAGCAAACTTAGCGGCTGGCATATTATATACCAGCGATTCCCAGTAATGGTTACTCATAAGAATCACCCAGGGAGCTTCTGAAAAATATAGACGGACCCCAATCCCTATCTTCTGAATCAGGAATTCCACATATATGGCTAGAAATTTATGCAGAAGCCATTATAACATGCACTTTTAGATGTATTTCTGATTTTTATACAGCCACTATATCTGCAAACTGTTGTTTTAAGAAATCAGTACTAGAAGTTACATAAAGAAAACTTCAGGAATATTCATAAATAACTGATTTACACTACATTGTTTTTGAGTTACTATTTGACTTTATGTGTAAATGCCTTTGTCTTCCCATTAGACTTCAAACTTCTTGAGGACAAGAGTCGCATATTCCTCCAAGCACCTAGCATAGAGTTAAGATGCACAGAGAAGGTATGAAAGAAATGTTTGTTAAATGAGTCAGTGAATAAGGGTAATAATACATTTTATAAAGAATATACCAACACCATTTTAAAACAATAAAATTAAGGGGCGCCTGGGTGGCTCAGTCAGTTAAGCGGTCGACTTGGGCTCAGGTCATGATCTCACAACTGGTGAGTTCAAGCCCCGCATCAGGCTCTGTGCTGAAGTTCAGGGCCTGGAGCCTGCTTCAAATTCCGTGTCTCCCCCTCTCTCTGCCCCCACCCCCATCCATGCTCTGTCTCTCTCTCAAAAATAAATAAAACATTTAAAAAAAAATTTTTTTAAACAATAAAATTTAAAATACCGAGGCTTGATTTGACACTGTTCCTGACAAAGCCATCTTCCAATAACCATCTTCACATTTATCCATACAGTTCTGGCTACAGAAATACTACAAGGATCTTAGTCTAAGGTATTCCATTTATCATGTGGTCTCAGGGCACATAAAGTATATATACAAAGTTCATAAAGAACTTCAGGGTATGGACCAGAAGGCTTCTCAGATCTCTACCAACTCTTCAATGAAAAGGCTGCATTTCTGCTGTATTAAAGGATGGACTGGATTCAGACAGAATAACCGTGGAAGAAAAACATTCCAGGGGAGGTCATCATATTCATAATAATGATTCTTCTAGTAGGGAATAAAATAAAACAAAGATAAGAAAAACACGAAAGGATTTTAACAAAATGTAAACAGCAGATAAAGAATGAGGGAATGAATAAATGATTACCTAACCAAAATTCCCAATTAAGATTAAAAAGATCTGGCTGTGGCATTCCTTGCCAAAAAAAAAAAAAAAGAGTATGTGCTTGAGAAATGTGTGAAAACAGAGTAGCTGCTCAGTTTGCCAGGTAGCTGTGTAATGGACTGCTGGCTCCACTTTTCTAACACATTTCAGGACACCCAGAGTGTCAACCTGTGGTAATGGTGGAACCCACATGAACAGAGAATTCAAGACCATTCATTCCTCTGTGCACTGACAAAGTTCACTGGCCTGGCCAGAAGCAAGGTCAACATTTCAGAGAGTGGCCAGGTATATTAAGAAGGAACTTTTTCAGCAATAAGATCACAGGGTCAATTACTGAAATCTGTGAGAGACAGAAATAAGAGAGATGGAAAATGAGGGAGAGAGAAGTATACACAAATAATGAATGGTATGGCTCCAAATGAAAGCAAAAAGGAGACTATTTCTCCAGCACATTTTTTTTTTTAATATTTATTTGAGAGAGAGAACACGTGCATGAGCACGAGTGGGGGACGGGCAGAGAGTAAGGGAGGGAGAGAGAATTCCAAGCAGGCTTCATGCAGTCAGCACAGGGCCCGATGCAGGGCTCAAACCCACGAACCATGGGATCATGACCTGAGTTGAAGTCAGATGCTTAACCAACTGAGCCACTCAGGCGCCCCAATCCAGCACATTCTGTGAAACACTGAACAGAAGTTAAAGTGGATTAGACTTTAAGGAACGAGTGGGAAATGTATCGAAATTTATTAGATGTGTCTGATTAGTAGATGTATCAAAATTTAAGTTGAAGAATTTATTTCTCACATTGCAAAGGGGATTAATGCTGTTATATCTGAGGTACTCTATTCATCCTATTTTTTATTTGTAATTGTTTTAAGATAAGGAAGCAAAGAAAGCAAAACAGAGGGTACCTGGAAAGATGAGTTTAGATAAACTGGCTCTATACTCATTAAGAAGAAATTAACAGAAAAAGCATCAAGATATATGAAAAATTTGAAAAAAGTGAACAAGATAAACAATATAAAGGTTTTCAGTTTGATAAATACAACAGAGAGAAGTATTAACTGGATCAACAGAAAAGGGCAGCCTGGAGAGATTTTTTTTTTTAAGTATTAAGAGCAAAACTAAATAGACATTCCATGGGAACTATAGAAGTCACAGAAATGAGACATAAGAAAGAAGTGAATGAGATTTCTGGTTTACACAGCTGTCACTTAGACGCAACTATTAAGAAAATCATGCCGACTGAGCACACCTGGGTTTACAACCACAGCAGGAGAGAGCAATAACCACTTTATACAGTGTGGTTTAGCAGAAAGAGGTTGGCCTTTAGCTTCAGACAGTGGTATCCACAAAATACGGTTCCACGGCACTACCGCTTTCTAGCCTTGTAACGTTAGCAAGTTAAAGCTCACTGAGTCTCTGTCTCATCTGTCAACCACAGCAATATCTCTATCTTTTAAGATCATTACATTGGAGGTAACGCGTGTAAAGGGCTTAGAATAGCACTAGGTAGGTGCTGATGTTAATACAATAATCACTAACATTGTTAGTTTTATAAATACTATGTAGCAATGGAGTCAGTCAACAGAAATTGAGTGGACATCTATTACATGCCAGGGTGGTTAGTAGGTGCTGGAAGAGAGAAAACAGAGTGCAGACATTACTTTGAAAGAAGAAAAAAAGAAAGTCTAGGACACACGATATAAACGTTAGAAAATACTTCAATAGCTTTTTTTTTTAGGTGTTCTTGCTGAGATTGAAGATTTGAAAATATGTAATATGGCCAGCTTTTTAATACATATACCATATGAACACAGACTACAAATGCTGGTAATACCCGCAACATAATGCTTGTTAAGCTAAAGGAAAAGAATCAGCATATGCAAAAAAGATTATTACTGGGGTCACTAATGAGGCAAGAGAAAGTCAAGGTTGGAACTGCCAGGAGGAAATCTATAACCCAGAGGCCCATCCAAACCATAGGTATTCCTTGGCTTTAAGAACAAGGGACTGGCATGAGAGTTTGTACAAAATGTGCCTTGCACACATCTATTCCTGTGACCCAGAATGAAGAGTGACCAAAAACACAAGACCTAAATGAACACACAGCTTCAGAGGGCAAAGGCACCCCAGTGAAAGCATTCAAAGCTCAAAACAAGAGGTATCTGCTCAGAGGATTTAAAAAGATGAATTAAAAATAAAGCTCTCATATAATAATATAAACTACATATATAAATCTCAAATTAACAATTAAAATTATTTCCATTTACCTGATTGCTTAGAATTTCTTTCTTTCCACTGAATATTTTTGCATTTGATCTGGTTTTGTCTCTCTTTTCGGAGTCGTTCTAATCTTTGAGCTTGAAAAGAAATATTATAACTATAAGTTTGTCAATGAAAGTTTACTATAAACAAAGACATAATTAACTACCTTTATATGAATAAAGATGTTTTATATTGCATATGTAGAGAAAAAGTCATAAAATTTTAAAGGTGGCACCCCTGAAAAGCAAATACCAACAAAAACATGAAAATATTCTTGATTTATAATTGAAATTAGAGGATATAAAACATTAATAGAGATCATAAAGATAGTATTAACATGGAAGAGAATAATAAAATGTGAAAACTTCTGTGATTAATATGACATTTCATTATATAAATCATTAATAACGGTCTTAAAGGAATTTTAATGCACAAATGAACTGAAGTGAATATTACATTACAGGAATAAAATTACTGTTATGAATTACTCTACCCGTTTCAAAAATTAAAGATAAATGAACTCAGACTAGACTATTAAAGTTTTAAATATAAAATCCTTTATCTAAAAATCATGAAAATTATAAAATGTCAAAGCTATATAAATTAGCATAGCTTTTCTTCAGTGGGTTGAAACAGTTTATAGGTAGTAAAATAAATGATTTGTATCTTTGTAACATTAGTCAAACCTTAAAAAGAATAATTTTTCTTATACAAAATTTTAAGATATGCTGAAAGGATTAAAAAGTAAAACCTTTGGTCACTAGGACACCCCACAATTGTAAGTATTAGCATCTAAGTGCTATCTTAAATTCCAACAACAGTAACAAAAGCATCACCTAAAAATCCTACATTTGTGAGATCATATTACCACTGGCTGATCAACCTTCAAAAATCAGTGAATTGATCTCTTAAAGAAATACTGTCCAGCATATATTAACAACTGCTGCATATGGAAACCACAATGGAAAAGAAAGTCATAATTGATGCCATTTCTTGAGATCTGGCTAATCTTCAACTTCCTATCCTGGCACAATGCTAACAAAAAATAAATAAGTAAATTTCTCTTTCAAGGCAGGAAACCATACACACCTGCCTCGGCATTGTGATAGGGAAACTACCACTGATACTAACCTTGCCAGAAATGTAAACTGTGCTGGCAAAAGCATCTGATAATGTCACTGTATCTAACCAAATTCCACTGGAGGAAAATGCATTCAATTGCAATTAATAAATGTGAAGGGTACAGCCAAAGTAATATAATCATAAAGCTCTCAATTTAGCAGCATTCTCCTACTGAAATCCATTCAACCTGTCATACAAGATATCATCTCAATAACTTGCAAGGAAGTCAGTTTCGACTAGAGAACTGAGAATCAATGGTTCTAAATTATATTCAAACCTTCACTCAAATCCTATTTTGATAAAAATTCCTTGAGATACTGGGAAATGCTATTAATTATTTTCATCATGAGAGCAAATTATTCTTTGTAGATGTCACAGAATGCTGAATTCTGAACCAAAACCTTAACATGCTTTGCACTGTATATTGTATCTTGCAGTACTCCTTTACGTGAATTTTACATTTGGACCATGAAAATAAACATGTAAACCTTTTCAATGTTCTACCACATTTCCTGCCATTACGTTTCCTGGGAGTTAGCAGGTCACTGCTACTGATTAGTAGGAGATTATATTTTCTGATGACCTAAATAAAAAAATCACCTCCTAGAATACCCTGTCATATTAGAACTACATTATATGTTCTAAATAATTTATCTAAGTAGAGGTCTTGGTTCATCACATTCCCTTTGCAAGGTTTCCAAAACACATAAGCTGGAACATGGCCAGTGATAAGCTTTTAAAAGATAATCACTAAATATTTATGTACCAAAGTTTAGCATTTTCAAACCACAAAGATCAAATGGTAGAGATCAACTTAAGAAAATAAAAAGAACATATCAAAAACAGGGGCACCTTTTCTAATCTCACACTCAGTGTAGCAACTCCTATTAACAGCAGCCCGAACAAATATTCAGCTATTTACCTCCAACATCCCTTTGCCTCCCACAATCCTTCCATGGCCAAGATATGGCTCTGGCAGCAGTACTCTGTGGCTGGTCAGCTTTCTATATTAAAGGTTCTTTATTATATCAACCTGCAACCTGCCACTAGGTAGTCTACCCACTGGGACTAATGTTGCTCTGTGAAGATACTCAAAGTAAGTCCACTTCCTTCTCTACAAGAAGACTTTTTAGAAAGAGAACATCCAACCTGCCTCTCCTAGCCACCTTTTTCCTCTATTCATCTTCTACTTCCTTCTGATAACATCATTCCAGTGCCACTCTCCATTCACAGTCACGAAGACGGAGATGGTGTTTAGACTCGCTCTTACTGTAATACATGCATGTTCCTGTTAACACACAGAAACCTTCCCCATTAAAGCTATTCCAACATTATGCATTATTCTGTAAGATTGTTGACTGATTTAAAGCTCAGAAGACATGACTAAAAGGCAATGTTTACCTGTATTTGAGCGTCTTCTAATACCAAAGTCCCAACTTGAGGTAATATCGACTGACTGGGCATATACATAGCCCTGAGTCTCACCATTGCTTCCCTGAATTTCTGACCCACTGTCTCCAGGCATTGAAGGAGGATGAATCTTCTCTAGGTCAACATCATGATCAATGAGAACCATCTCACACATTCCTGTGTCATCACTGGTCACATGTGACTGTCGAATATGAGCTAGAATGATAGTTGGATTGTCCAAGAAGGCCATCCTTTCTGTGGGCCAATCTCCTTAAAAGGCTATTTTCTCCTCTTCATATTGTTTCACGTGCTCACCTCCCTAGAAACATGATGTACACAGCAATATTTAAGAATAAGGAAGAAAATGACTGAATCATTTTTCAAACAAATCAATGTGGTAAAATGCTACCTTGAAAATCAACATTTATCCCTGCACCTAGGAGCTTACAAGGATTAAGTCTAAGCTGAAAGGAAATCCTTATAAGCACTGGGAGCTACAGCTCTAGTCAATGAGATCTCCATGGTATCCGTGAGAATGGCTTCTTCTCTTGCAAAACAAATAACAGTGACTCCTTAGGCCACTCAAAACACATAATTACTGTTAAAACAATAAATTTGCCTTTCTTTCTCCCTTTATTCCCATGCAGTCTTCTCATTACTTTATAAGGTCAGGGAGAACAAGTTGTATTTTCCTCACATTATGAGCTCGGGTACGAAACTGTATTTCTTTAGTTTACATTTCCCCCTCTTTGTCATAGGGTTGTGAGGTAACTAAAAGAACACAGACAATACTTTGAGTTACTAGGAATTTTGCAAAAATGTACCACCAAAGTAGTTTTTTTCAATAAATACATTTTCCTTTCTTCTGATTTAAGGTAACATTATGCTTTTCAAATAAACTTTATCAGGGATGCCTGGGTGGCTCAGTTGGCTGAGTGTCCAACTTCAGTTCGGATCATGATCTCACAGTTCGGTTTGTGAGTTCGAGCCCTACATTGGGCCCGCTGCTGTGAGCGTGAAGCCTGCTTCAGATCCTCTGTCCCCCTGTCTGCCCCTCCTCCACTTGTGCTCATTCTCTATAAAAAAAAAAAATTGAAAAAAATAAAAGGTTACAGAAATAAAATAATAAAAAAATACTTTATTAATCGAACTTCTTTGCTACCAAAAATTAATTTCTTTTTAATTTTTTTAGTTTTTTTTCTTTTTTGTAATGGTTTATTTTTGAAAAAGAGAAAGAGAGAGAGCATGAGTAAGGGAGGGGCAGAGAGAGAGGGGGACAGAACAGAGGATCCAAAGCAGGCTCTATGCTGACAGCAGAGAGCCCGATGTGAGGCCTGAACTCAAGAACCATGAGATCATAACCTGAGCAGAAGTCAGACACTTAACTGACTGAGCCACCCAGGTGGCCCCCCTCAATTAATTTCTTATTTTAGAAACCTCACTCTAAGAACTGCTTCCTGAATCCTGTTGAAACTAAAATGATGTTTCTTCTGGGAACAAGATGGTACCTCCTCAATTAAATGCCAATACTCAGCAAAGAAAACATGGTAGTCTCCCCTTATCTGTGGTTTCATTTTCTGCAGTTTGTTACTTGTGGTCAAACTTGGCCCAAAAGCAGATGATCCTCCTTCTGACATACTGTCAGAGATCAATGATAGTAGCCTAACGCTATGTCACAATACCTATGTCATTCAGTGTGCTTCATACCATCACATAGGCTTTTTCTTTGTTTGTTTTTGAGAGAGAAAGAGGGTGGGGGAGGGAATTCCAGACAAGCTCCATGCTGTCAGCACGGAGCCTGGCACAGGGCTCAATCCCACAAACCCTGAGATCACGACCTGCGCCGAAATAAGAGTCGGACGCTTAACCAACTAAGCCACCCAGGCGGCCCACATCACATAGGCATTTTATCATCTGACATCACAGGAAGGTTGAGTATAGTACAATAAGGTATTCTGAGAGACAGACCACATTCACGTAACTTTTATTACAGTTTATTATTATTATAATTGATCTGTTTTATTATTGCTGCTAGTCTCTTACCATGTCTAATTTGAAAATTAAATTTTATCATAGGTATGTACGGGTAGGAGAAAAAATAGTATTTACAGGGTTTGGTACTATCCATGGTTTTCGGCATCCGCTGCGGGTCTTGGAACATACCCCTGAGCATAAGGGGAGAGCACTGTAGTACAGAACACTGGTTAGGATGAGGACGCGCAGGCAGGACTGGGTTCAAATCTTAACCCTGTCACTTGCTAGCTATGTGATCCTGGTCAAAAGAAACTTAACCTCTGAGCCTGTTTTCTTTTTTCATTTATAAAATGGGGATCCCAAGGATAAGAGGATATATAAGAGATAATGCAGGTAAAGTGCTCAAAAGAACACCTGACACATAATTAAATAGTAGCTATTAATAATAATAATGATTATGGTAAAAATAATCACTACTAACTTCAGCTTTCAATTCTTGTTAAAAATAATCCTAAAATATATCAACATCTCATCCTTCTTTAGTAAGTTCACAGCACGTAAAATAAATGTGTGCTTCCTTTTTGACAGAGGACTCCACAAGTCACCTGGGTCACCTTCCACCTCCTTTAAAATTATTATGAGATGCAAGGAACATGAAAGCTGGATTGAGTATGTTCCTAGAACAGTCCTAGAAGGTATTTATTTTTAGAAAGACCTCTAACACCAGATTTCTTGTCATTTCTTTCTCCTAGAAATGGAACAAAGGGGGAAATCTAGTTAATAAATCATTATAAAGACTGAGGTTTTATAAATTTTTGTCTAGTAACACATTATACTGGTATCACTTGGTAGATCTTAAAAATAAAGATACTGAGATTAAGAGAAAATTTAACTGAGTACCTCTAATCAAAGAATTATACTAATCTTCATTTTTTCCTTCAAATATATTCATGGAGTAGTTCTATTACACCGAGGCTATTGGGAAATGCCAAAGTAAGGTATCGCTGAATCAAAAAGTTTACACCCTAAAACAGCCCTACTGTATTTCCTAATCCTTACAAGGAGATTTCTCCAAGTGTCACATTTCTGAGTTTCAGAAATGTTAATGTCAGCCTAACATTTTAAGTGTTTTAATCAGAAAACCATTACAAAATTAAAGGGGAACACTGAAATTTCACTTGTAAAAGTAATTACGATACCACAAAGAGATGTATACAACCACGGAATTACTTATAAAGTATTTGACTATTTGTTTTGTAACAAAATCATAGCATCACAGATGGCCAAAGCTGCAAACATCCTTGTAGCCAGCACAGTGTCTCCCCTGTGGGGGTAAGCCAATGAGGCCCGAGCAGAATGGCAGGTGCTTTCAATTTCATATTGAACAATTTTCCCCTACAAAAACAAGGACTTTGGTGAGAAGCCACACATTTAACAGGCACTGACAAGTCAAAGGGCAAAACAACAAAAGTGTACTGAAGTACCCTCAACAGAATCTTTTTTTTTTTTTTTAAGAAAATGGATCTACTCCATCACCTCTTATGGGAAAAGAGTTATGGGCAAATACTTCTGAAGGCACACACCAATTCCCTAACTTTATCCTTCTGGTACAGAGGCCCCAAAATATTCCAACAGGAGCAGATATCTTCTCTATTAGTATACTACGACTTCATGCAAGTTTACTTCATACTTAGTATGCTGTGACTTCGTACAAGTAGGATTCGCTCAACAAATATTTATTCAATACCAGTTCTGACAGGGAATTCCCACAAGTCTGCCCTGGAAAACGTGCCTTCCACATCCCATGACATGTACTTGAGGATTCAGACTGTAAGTTCCACAAGGACAGGAGCCACACCACCACATCCCTTCTGGCAATAAAGGATCTTCCACACGGCAGAAATTCAGTAACGGTTGATGTCTGACTTCCAAGGACTGTAATTTTGTAGTAGGGGTAAGTCATACGTGAGCATGTGTAGTGTGATCATACAGAAAGGAATGCCTTTTTTTCTATGAATACAGACACAAGAGCTTCTCTTCAATGTGCCCTTCAAAACTGTCACCTTGGGACACTAAGCAACCTATCCCAACGCTACTCTTCAGAACCAAAAGAACATGTTTTAAATCACTTAAGAGCAGCAAATTATCACTTGAAGGTAGATTTGATTTCTAAGACAAAGATATTCCCAACACAGATGAAAACAAGTTATTTTCTCTGATCAGTTGTGCAAAGATCAAAGATTTTTAAAGCCTAATGTTGGTAGGGTTCAGAGAACTGACATGCACAGAAGGGAATGTAAACTGACAGTTTTTAGATGGTAATGTGGCAATGTCTCTCAAAGTATAATGAGTATCCTTTGGGCAACCCTACTTGCAGGATTTGCTCTTAGGAGATAACTATGCAAAAATATTTATCTCAGGATTGTTTGTTATACTGAAAATCTGAAAGTAACTTACACATCCATCAGTGGTGATGTGCCAAGGCAAATACATACAATAGAATACTACATAGTCATTAAAAATACATGGTAGAAAATGGATAAACAAAATGCGGTATATACATACAATGGGATATTAGTCAGCCTTAAAAAGGAAGAAAATTCTGACATATTCTATAACATGGGTGAACCCTGAGGAGATCATGCTAAATGAGAAAAGTCACAAAAAGACAAATATGGTATGATTGCACTCATATGAAGTACCTAGAGTAGTCAAATTCATAGAGACAGAAAGTAGAATGGTGGATGCCAGGGGCTGGAGGGAGAGGAAAATGGGGAATATTTAAAAGGTATATATAAGTTTAGGAAGATAAAAAGTTTGGGAGATTGATGGTGGTGATGGTTGCACAACAATGTGAATATACTTCATGCCACTGAACTGTACTCTTAAAAATGGTTGAAACAGTAAATTTTATGTTATATACTATATGTATTACCACAATTTTTTCAGTTTACATTTTTAAAAAATGTCCAGGAAATGTCACATTAAACAAAAGTAAGTTTTCTTCTTGCTGTTTAATTACAGCCTTCTCAAAGCTTTTTTTTTTTTAAGTTTATTTAAGTAATCTCTACACCCAATAGGGCACTCGAACTCACAACCCTGAAATCATGAGCCGCATGCTCTACTGACTGAGGCAGCCAGGTGCCCCAGACTTCTCAAAGCTTTTAAACTACTAATGTATATTGTGAACCTCTAAAAGTGGGGAATCTAGAAACGCAATATATCCCAAATCTCAAACTTATCTGATCCCTAAACATGTCTTCATCTAGGAACACTAACGCATATCAATGTATAAGAGATTCACAAAACATGGTTCAGAAATGCTACTCTAAATGTTCGCAAATGCTGTTTCTTTGGGCCTTGAACGCCGTCCCTGGATATTACCAATTCTTGATTGAGATACCTGGTTCTTTTTATATATCTTTGGGCCATTAGATAAACAATTTCAGGCTCCAGGAGATCTGCTCCCCTAAGATGTCCTACTTTTCTAAGATTCTCCCACTTTTTACTCCAGGTTCCTCAAAGCACAAGAGATTTGTTTTACTAAAAATGAAAGCAATAGAGACATCCACACAGAGTGGGAGGACATGAGATGCCCCATAATGACAACCATGTTTAACGTACTGGGTAGGTCTCTCTTTATACTTACTTCATTTGTTCAACAAATACTTTTTAAGTTCCTACTATGTGCTAAATATTGTTCTAGGCACACTTTGGATGCTATTACCACTTTACATAACCATTTGTGTTCATTAGTGACCATGCAACCTGTGTTAACTTTGAACATGCCCTAAACAGGGAAGTAAAATTTTAGTAGGTTTTAATGGATATCAAGTCTTAATACAAGTCTATTTTTAAAAACAATTTTGGGGGCACCTGGGTGGCTCAGTCGGTTGAGCAACTGACTTTGTCTCAGGTCATGATCTCCGGATTTGTGAGTTCAAACCCCACATCCAGCTCGCTGCTGTCAGCCTGTCAGCACATTCTGCTTCGGATCCTCTGTTTCCTTCTCTCTGCCCCTCCCCACTTATGCTCTCCCAAAGATAAATAAATATTTTTAAAAATTAAAATAAAATAACTTATTTTAATGTTTGTTTATTTTTGAGAGCGGGAGAGACAGAGTACGAGAAGGGGAGGGGAGAGAGAGAGGGAGACGTAGAATCTGAAATAGGCTCCAGGCTCTGAGCTGTCTGCACGGAGCCCAACGTGGGGCTCAAACCCACAGAGCACGAGATCATGACCTGAGTCAAAGTCAGACGCTTAACGACTGAGGCACACAGGCACCCCCGATCAAGTATATTTTTTTTTAATTTTTAAAAAATGTTTATTTATTTTTGAGAGAGAGAGGCAGAGTATGAGTTGGGGAGGGGCAGAAAGAGAAGGAGACACAGAATTCAAAACAGGCTCCAGGCTCTGAGCTGTCAACCCAGAGCCCAAATACAAGTCTATTTTTAATAATAACTTTATACACACTCTCCAAATTTTCTTTGCAATGGCTTATAGAAAAACATAAGATACAACACAGTAAAAAAGTAGATGAGAAAAGTGGCAGAGGATAAGCAACTCTGGATGAATGTTGTAAGATCTTGTACATTTGCCACAGGAAGACTGCAGAATCCCAGAAGCAAAAAGCAACCATAGTAACTAAACTTAACTTAAAGCTACCTTTTTAGGTGGATTAATTCATATAATTCTAAAAATAATTCTATGAGATAGTATTTCTGTCTCCATTTTATAGATGAAAAAACTGAGGCACATCAAAAACCTGCCCAAAGCCAAGATAGTTAATAATTCTGAGAATCTTAAGCATTATACAGCCTCTCAAAACAAAAATGAACAAAGCATTACAACAGTCATAATAAACAAGATTTTAAAAAATCCTGTTGTTGAGTTATTTGGGATCTGGGGCCTTACAAAAATTTCTCCCAAGGGTCTTTGTGGAAGATGTAATACAGTAAATGCGTTATGCAGAATAGACATTTAGCCTCCCTTCCACTCGTGCAACTATGATTTATATAACAGTAGTGCATATAATGGTTGTTCAAAAATTTTTAAAAAAATCACAAAATTTTACACAAGAAAGGAACTTCAAAGATCATTTACTTGTTGACCTGTAACCACAGAGGAAAGGTTTACTTTAAATTCCCAGTTAGATGTAAGTATCTTCTTAAAATCCCTAGAGATTTATGCAACTTCAGCTATAAGCAAAGTCCATACCTGAAATATTCTACTTCTTTAAATAACCCCAGCACAAGCAAATGAGCCCCCTCTATACTTCTTTACTCCCTAAGGACCTGACATAGGTCTTGAACGTGACTTAAATCGCTCAAGTCCAGCCAATGATTTAAAGGATTCCCTTTCCTGGACTTTCAAAACACTCTGTACACCCACTTCCCTCTGCCAAACAGACTTCAAGCCCCCTCACCTGCAATCTGTGAAAACTTGTCTGAATAAGCAACAGCCTGAGGCTTCTCCAAGGTCTGCAAACTCCCAATCAAAAATTACTGCTGCCCCATCAATGTGTCATATAAATGTTGGCATGTTAATTGTGTATTTATAAGATTGTTAATGGTTAGTTAATTTACCTCCCACACTATTATTGTACTTGAAATGATTTAACGTCTGCTGAGGGAGTTAACAACATGTAACAGCAGATGTGAGATTTTTTTTTTTTTTACCTTTCCTCACTGTACCCCGACTTCACGCTATTAGCATTAACTTCAAGTTAAACCTGATTCCTATACAGGACTCCTTAAGAGTGTTATAGAAGCACTCACATTTATTTTGCACAAGAAACGATCACAATTTAGGAAAACAAGCCTTTTTATCATTATAAAGTCTTTCATTTATAAAAACCAACAGATCCTGTGTTTTACTAAGATTTCAACATCCTCTGATCCAGTTAAACTTCAGAGTTCATACCTCCTGAAATTTGAAAATTATTGAAATGACCATTAAAATAAAATGCACTTTATTGCTTTAAAATCTCTTTTTCTAACTCTCTAATTTAACTCTAAATTAAACCTTCATTTATTTTTTAGACCAGCAAAAATTAAGCTTTTTGTTCCTTTAGAGAATTAAAATCTCCACGTAAATATGCCTAATTTCATTAAACAGTAAATGGTGAGACTCTATATCTGGAGAGTTTAATTTTTTCTTTCATAAAAGTACCTGCTAGACTCAAAACAACCAAAAAGAAATGCTTGTGTCTTCTTTTAAATAATATGGGATTCATTCACGAAACATCATTGAGAGCTAGGCACTGGGAATACTACAAAAAATTGTACGAACACTGGCCTGCACCTTCCAGAGCCTTACAAACTTTGGCAGATGAGCTACCTCGTGTACATACATTAAAGTAATATAAGGTAACACATACTAACCACCAAATAAAACACTAAGACAATATGTTTTTCAAGAGACAAGAAAGTTACAGAAGGCTTCAGGAAGGAAGAAAGTCGCATCTAGGGATGACCAGGCTTTCATTAGGCAGAAACAGAAGAGTAATTGATGATGTTTACTGAGAGCTCTTATTATCAGCTGTACTTTCATGTATATTTCATCCTTACAACCACCCCAAGAGGTAAGTATTAATATCATCCCCACTTTATAGATCAAAAACATTAAGGCTTATGGGAACTAAACAACTTGTACAAGATGGGTTTTTATTTTTTTTAACTTTTTTTTTTAACGTTTTATTTATTTTTTTTAATTTTTTTTTCAACGTTTATTTATTTTTGGGACAGAGAGAGACAGAGCATGAACGGGGGAGGGGCAGAGAGAGAGGGAGACACAGAACCGGAAGCAGGCTCCAGGCTCTGAGCCATCAGCCCAGAGCCTGACGTGGGTCTCGAACTCACGGACCGCAAGATCGTGACCTGAGCTGAAGTCGGCCGCTTAACCGACTGAGCCACCCAGGCGCCCCACAAGATGGGTTTTTAAAAGGCCAGTCAATGCAGTTCCTCCCATCAAGAGGAGGAGTCTATTTCCCCACCCCTGAATCTAGGCTCAGGCTGTGATTTGCTCTGACCAACAGAATGTAATGGAAGGAATGTCTGAACCTCAGCCTCAAGAGACCTTGCAAACTTCTGCTATCACCTTCTTTGGAACACATGTGAATCAATGAAAGAAGCTTGGGAAAAATTAATTAATTTCAAAAAAAGAAAAAGCGGCTTGGGATAAAAGACCATGTGGACAAGCTCAGCTGTCCGTGATTCCAGTTATCCTGCTGAGGTCTGATACGTGACTGAGGCCACCTGGGACCAGCCAGACCCCCACCAACCTACCAGGAGACCAGGTTTTCTCTCCTGTAAAATGTCTCCTTTGGAACAAGAGACCCTGGCCCTTGATTTTTCTTGGGCCACTAACCTCTACCTGAAATGTCTCTGAATCTTACCATCTGCCACATCCAGTTAAAGGATGGTAGTGCACAGTAAACTTGTCCACGGACACACCCGAAGGGGAGAGGACAGTGGCCATAAATCAAGGTATTAGAGAACCTTGGGGGAGCCACCTAAAGCAACAGGCTATAAGAAACTTACTTTTAGAATTTATCCATATTCTGCATTCTATCCTATAATATACTGCACCTGTATTGTTTTAACAGGAAAAAGTTTTACCTTTGAATACATCACTAAAACTGATAGTCCAGGAATATATGCCATGCTTACTTTGTGGCTTCCAATATTCCCTGGCACATACTGGAATTCTCATAAACCCAGTTTGGACAGCAAGGCCTAGTGGAGAAACAGACTCTGCTATAAGAAATGTCTGATTTTGTGAAGATAAAATGGCATTTTATCAATGGGCCACTCAAGGAAGGGCTGAATTTTGCTCAATAGAGGTTTCCTATGACAAGTATGAAGAACAACTGTAGGGGCACCTGGCTGGCTCAGTCAGAAGAACTTGCAGCTCTTAATCTCAGTGGGGGCACCTGGGTGGCTCAGTTGGTTAGGCGTCAGACTTCACCTCAGGTCATGGTTTCGTGGTTCATGAGTTTGAGCCCTGCGTCCGGCTCTGTGCTGACAGCTCAGAGCCTGGAGTCTGCTTCAGATTCTGTGTCTCCTGTCTACGGTCATACCACCCTAAACGCGCCCAATCGCATCTCATCCCAGAAGCTAAACAGGGTCGGGCCTGGTTAGTACTTGGATGGGACATTCCGTGTCTCCCTCTGTCTCTGCCTCTCCCTCACTCACACTCTATCTCTTCCTCTCTCAAAAATAAACATAAAAAAAAAAAGGAATCTCAGGTTTGTATGTTCAAGCCCCAAAGAGATTACTTAAAATGAGACCTTAAAAAAAAAGAACTGTAATTATTAATAACACCAAACTATATATAAAGTTGCAAGCACAAGTTAGACTAAAATCTGGATTTTTATGCAGCCATTATAAAGCAATCAGTATTTTTGAAGTGTTTTGAAATAATGCTTAATAGCTAGTAATAGATGTGAAACTTCAGAAAATCTAACCACCCCACTACCCCCAAAACTCCAAACATGCCAACAGCCAGAAATGGCTGTTACAATAAATCTGCCAGTTTGGTGCAATGCAGCCCTAAATTATTTTTCCGTTGGGGGTTGTCTCTCTGACATAACTAGATTTGATTGACACTTGTGGCAATAAACAAATAATTTCAGATTTTACTTTAATATTTCAGGTAAAAGTGTTTATAGTTTTACCTAGAGTGAAGAAATGAATAATGCCAGAGAAACAAGACTGCTTCCCAGTGTGAAATTTCTGAAATATTTCAGTATAGGAGCTGAAACCATAAATAGCACTCAACTGCCCACCAAATACTCATTCACTGATTACATTCATCTGACAGATATCTATAAAGCACTTACTATGTGCCAGGCACCAGAGATATAATGCTAAGAAAAAGATTTGGCCCCTGCCTTCCAAGAAGCTGAAAGTGTATATGGTAGTCAGAATTCAAAGATGACTCCAGAAATTCTTGTCTCTTGATATCCATGCAATTGTGTCACGCCCACTCCTGGAGTGTGGATAAAACCTAACCAACAGAGTATAGCAAAAGTGTTGGGGCTGGTGTGGCGGCAGGGGCCGGGCGGGGGGGAGGGGGGTGTGGAGGGTAAGTTACACCCTGATTACTGTTATATAAGACTCCATCATAGGCAACTGAAGAGAGGTATCTTCCTGCTGACCTCAAAGAAGCAAACAGCCAAGTTATGGAACAACATATGGCAAGGATCTGAGAATAACCTGCAGGCACTGAGAGTGGCCCAGCCAACGGGTAGCAAGAAATGAGGACTTTAGTCATACAGCCACAAGGAAATGAATTCTACCTGAAAGAGCCTGGAAAGCAATCTTTCCCTCATCAAACCTCCAGATGTCATCCCTTTGAGACCCTCAGCAGAAAACCCAAATGAAGCTGTAACTCCTGACCCGTTGAGAGACAATAAATTTGTATTGTTTTAAGCTACTAAATTTGTGTTAATTTGTTAAGCAGCAATAGAAATGAAAATAGCGCAGGAAAACAGCCTAGACACCTCTGCCTTGATATACAACCCAGTTTTACTCACCTGCCCCTTCTCCCCAGCAGACAACACCCAGAACTTTCTGAACATGGTTCAGCCTTTGGTAATGATAATCCCCTTGAGATGTGCCCCTCTCCACTACAAACCTTATTCTTCAAAGTGGAACTCAAGAATCCCATCCTGTGAACTCATCTCCAATTTGCAGGGTGCAAAGTGTTTTAAAAGCACTTTATGTCTACCTTCAATATAGTCAGTTATATGAATATCATGTATAAGGAACTGATTTCAAACTTTTTGACCCAATTCTAGAATCTGAAATGTGGTTACTGTATAGAGGTATAAATCTCTCCCCCTGCCCAATCATTTGTAAAGTTGCTAAAGGTAGGAATACCTAGACCCCAACAGTAATGCAGTGGTTCTAATGTGATGGTTCTCCATTGGAAGGTGATTTTTGTTCCCCAGGGGACATTTGGCAATGTCTGGAGACATTTCTGGTTGTCACACTAGGGGTGGGTGCTGTTAGCATGTAGTGGATAAATGCCACAGATGCTGCTAAACATCCTGCAATGCACAGACAGTACCCACAACAAAGAATTATACCTCCCCAAAAGGTCAGTGTCAATGATGCCAAGGTTGAGAAACTCCGCTGTGATATGCTGTGTGAAGCCACTAATTGTGTGGTAATTTCCAACCCCCTCAGACAGTTTCATTTATACTGAGACTAAACTATACAACTTTCCCGCTAAAATCTCTGCTCAAATCTTCGAAGGTACTAAACAAGCTCAACGCCCAGCATCTGTTTACTGAAATTTTAACATGCCCTAAGGAAAATCAAAGCCTAAATTGCTACAGTATAGACAAGTTGCATTCCATCATCAAACTTGATCTGAAGCTTATCCACCCTTCTTCATCTGGCTACCTCCTACTAATTCCTCAAAATCCAGGTCAATGGTCAATTCTTCCAGGAAACCTCCCCAGTGAATCCCACACAGCAGGTTAGCTGCTCCCTTCTGTGTGGCCCCACTGCGCTGCACTTTGTCACTAGTTCCACCAAATAATTTACCCAGCACGGTGCCTGCTGGTAGTAAGTACTATGCGTTTGTTGAATTTATTCATACAACAAATACTTATGGAAGCCTACTACGTGCCAGGCACTATTCTAGAATGCAAAGAGTACAGCAGAAAACAAAGCAGAAAGTCCCACCCTCACTGAGTACACATTCTAGTGGGGGAGACAAGCAAAACAAAAGAGTAAATTATATGTTAAATTAGAAGAGCTATGGTAGGGACACCTGGGTGGCTCAGTCGGTTGAGTGTCCGACTTCCGCTCAAGTCATGATCTCACGGTTTGTGAGTTCGAGCCCCACGTCGGGCTCTGTGCTGACAGCTCGGAGCCTGGAGCCTGCTTCGGATTCTGTGTCTCCCTCTCTCTCTCTGCCCCTCCCCCACTTACACTCTGTCTCTGTCTCAAAAATAAACATTAAAAAGCAAAAAAAAAAAAAAAAAAAAAAAGAAGTGCTATGGTAAGACAGCACAGGCAAGAGAGAAGGGCATGCCAGGTGGTGGAGCCATAGTTGCAATTATAAATAGTCAAGGAACGCCTCACTGAGAATCTGACATTTGAGTTAATATTTGAAGGAGGTGAGAGAACAAGCCAGGTAAACGTCTGAAGGGAAGTTTAGGGGAGTGTGCCTCGCACCGTTCAAGAAGTAGCAAGGAGTCCAGCAAGGAAGCAAGTAGTAGAGGACGAGGTCTGGAAGAGAGGAGCAAACATGTAGAGTGCAGGCCATTCTAAAGATTCTTCCATTACACCAAGTAAAGTAGAAAATCACAAGGGGATTGAGAGCAGAGCAGTTGATATGATCTAACTCACATTTTAAAAGGATCTCCCTGGGGGCACCTGGGTGGCTCAGTCGGTTAAACGTCCAACTCTCAGTTTCTTCTGCTCAGGTCATGATCTTGCAGTTTGTGAGTTCGAGTCCCACATCGGGCTCTGTGCTGACAATGCAGAGCCTGCTTGGGATTCTCTCTGCCCCTCCCTCTCCCTCTCTCTCTCTCTCAAAATAAATAGACAAACTTAAAAAAAAAAGTATCTCTCTCTGGACATAGCAGCCAGAGAGAGCCTTAAAAAAAAAAAAAAAGACTGAATGAATGAATGACTAATCACACTATTTTTTTTAATATATAATTATCCATTTATATGTTGGTTTTCTCTTCTAAACTCTCAGCTCCTTAAGGACACTGTCTTATTCATCACTGTGCTGCCAGATTCTAGTAGAATGTGGCTGGCATCCAGTAAGAACTCCACGCAGAATGAATAGATGAACAAATCCATCTTTCTTGTTCCCAAAGGGGTGCACCATGATTTTTCCCCCCAAAAAAAGACCCCTTATCCATGGTGCTGGTTCAAGTAGATAAGTTTCCCACTACAGTCTAAGATTTATTTTCCTTTCATTGTCTCCTTGATGTCTGAAGTTTGCTTAAACAAATAGAAGAATTCAAGAGAGTTATGCTTCCACTTGCCTGGCCCTGGTTAACCACATCATCATTTAAGGGAAGCAACACAGTTTACTGCCAGCACCACTCAGGAAACCTGAATTCCAATTCCCTAATAACCAGGGACCTAATTACATGGCTTCGGACAAGTCACTTCTTTAAGCCTCTTTAAAACTGTTTTACATTATCAGTCCATTGTTACATCTGTTATGTGGGGAGTTTGCACTATGAAAAGGGCCTTTCAGCTCTCAAATTCTATTCCTGTCACGTCTGAGGAGGAGAAGGATATGGCTGGAGTTTACCCCAGAGTCCAACTAAAAAGTTTTGTGTTTTTGCTTCAGAGGAAAAAAGAATTCTATTGCAATTTTCACTTATAACATTGTGCCATGGTTCAGACTCTAGGAAAAGTACAAGGAATTCCTTTTTTGACAAAGATTTTAATAGCATCAACATTTTGGCAGCAAACCCACTACAAAGATAAACCATGCTGACTGAGTTGAATGGGCATTATCACCACCTGTTTTTTTAATGCTATTATGTATAGAATCCAGTTCCTAGAATGCTAAGTGTTACAGTAAACACATCTAGAACTCCAGGTCATTGTCTGTAGCCTGCCTAGGGAATAACAATGGGATGACTTCAAGTGAGTAAGGTATCTCTGACTCTGTTCCGTGAACAGTGAACTATCCCTAATGTATGTCCTATCCACTTCATAGGGATACTTAAAAAAGAATACTTAAAAAAGAAGTAAATCCAAGATGCAATATGATTGACTTTTCCTGTTCTAGTTGCATCATTCTGGAAGTAAAGTTAGCTCTCAACTATCAAATTCATTCAACTCCTAATGAATGAAGGACAGCAATGAGATAATCTAAACTAGCAGATAATCCCCAAACTATTTTTATGTGACTTTGAAAGGTGCTTTGTACCTTCATTCGAATGGAGCTTTCATAACCTCAGTACGTGATAACTGCTATTATTGTTACTAACAAAACTGCACTGCCAGCTATTTTTCCAACCTTCTAGTCTGCCATTTTTTTTTTTTTTTCTTTTTAAACCATCACTGCATGGATCAAAATGAGGATAGGGCATCAGGATTGGCTTCATTCTGCCTATAATGTTTTGATAGGTTAAAAGTGTTTCACAAAATACAACTTAAGTAGAATCATTCTCTGGGTTCCAGAAGGTTTATTTATTTATTTACAAGTATTCACATCACTTACTAAACTGTGAGGTGGATTATGTTATTATTTATATTTCACACACCAGTAAACTAAGGCACAGACTTGCCCAAGGTCACGAAACTAGTAAAAGGGGGAGCCAGGATAAATTACGCAACCTGGCTCCAGAATTCCTGCTCTAAGCAATCATTACGTGCTGCCTTGAATTTCCAATGTAAGTCCATTTCATCACACTCTTCTTAACCCTCTTCTCTCACTAATTGAGATATGGTATAAGCAGACTTACCTGTTCATTCAACAAGCATGAATACTTAGCACATGCTGGCAGTTAGGAGTATAAAGTAGTTAAGCCTTATTGCCTATCCCCAAGAGGTAAGCAAGGGAGTCAAGCAAAGGAGATAAGTACATAAATGGTCACAATAAAGAGTGAGAGCAGTGCCAGGGGATTCTATAACAAAGTATTATGGAAACACAAAAGAAAAATATCTAAATGAAACTAGATATTCAGACAAGGCTTCACAGAGATGACTAAGATCAAGATAATGGAAGTAATCACCTCCAACTTAGTCACCTTAAGAATAGCGGAGGGGAGGGGCGCCTGGGTGGCGCAGTCGGTTAAGCGGCCGACTTCAGCCAGGTCATGATCTCGCGGTCCCTGAGTTCGAGCCCCGCCTCAGGCTCTGGGCTGATGGCTCGGAGCCTGGAGCCTGTTTCCGATTCTGTGTCTCCCTCTCTCTCTGCCCCTCCCCCGTTCATGCTCTGTCTCTCTCTGTCCCAAAAATAAATAAAAAACGTTGAAAAAAAAAATTAAAAAAAAAGAAGAATAGCGGAGGGGGAACAAAGCTGGTAATTAAAATAACCTATAATGCTGCCTCCTTAATCAAAACTGTTTAAAATAAAATTTGCTCCAGATCTGTCCTATGGACTACAGATTACCATCAGGCCATGCACGGGTTATTACAGAAGCAGGAAAAGGATAACTAACTTTTGAGGGGGAAGAAGTGGAGGGAATCAGGTAGGTTGACAAAGGGTGGGTAGGAGAGACCAAGAGCAAGCAATCAAGCATCATACTGCCTGGGTTCAAATCTGAACTCAGCCACTCACTCACTGGGGGACATAGGGAAAGTAACAAGTTCAGTGCCTGTTTCTGCATCTGTAAACAGGAATATTTTGGTGCCTATCTCATAGGATTGTTGTGAGGATTTGATGAATTCATATATGTTATGGGCATACAACAGGGTCTGGCCCACAGTAAGCATTATACAAACATCTATTATTGTTACTGCAATTATTCCCTGTTCTAAGATGAATCTTCAAAGATGAGAAGTTGGATGGTTGGAAGAAGGGCCAAAGAGACAAACTCATCTCTTCCAAGTAGGAGAGACAGCATGAGAAAAGGCACGAAAACAAGAAACAGCAGAACATGTATTTAGTAATTAACACTACATGGAATTCAAAGTTGCTGAGTTTCAGAGAGTTTGTTCTGACATAGAAGATTAATCTGACCAACAAGACACAAGATTAATTATGAAGCTGTGTCTATGGCTGAGGGAGAGATGATGAAATCTGAAGTAAGGCAGTGAAAGGTCTAAACATTTTTTAACTAGATAAAAAATACTTAGAAGATGAAATTGGTAGAACTTGGTGACTGAACGAATGTGGAGGGTTAAGGAGAAGGGGAAACTCTATGGCCTGCATACAGTGCCAACAAAATGAAACTGTAAACTCAAAAGGAGGAACAGCTTTAACAGGTAGGGGGGAAATAAGGAATTATGTTTCAAACACAATGAACTTGAGATGTCTATGGATTACCCAAATAGATATTCATCATGATGTAAACCTGACAGCCCAAATGAGGTCTGAGTGAATTTGGGAGACTACAACATGTGACAAAGAATATGCAAATGAAACCGAGGAGAAAGACCTGAGCAAATTCGGAAGACATCAACATATAAATGACAGATGAAGCCATGGATGTGAATGAGCTTACTCAAGGAAAATGTGTAAGGAAAGAAGAGCAATAACTTAGGAATAAAGTCCAAGGAATAGCTCTAGCTGTAGTTAAAGGATGGGCCAAGAAAAAGAAACCCTAGACGCTGTGAAAACCAAGTCAATCTTTGCCTAGATTCTAAAGTTAGGATCCATGCTGTGGAAATTCACAAATTCCTAGGCAGTTACTTTTTTCACTGGCTTTTCCCTTTCTGCCTCCCATTCCGTAGTAACAAGTTCCAAACACTGGATTGGGAAGTCCTTGAGAGGAAAAGACTAAAAGCCATATTTGGCTTCCTGTCACTAATACTCTATTATAAGGCCTGGTACACAGGTTCACATATGAACCGGAATGAACATGAAAAATGGAAAATTTCCCATTTATCAAGACAAAGGGCTCATGGAACTTTTGAAAATGGTTGGCAATTCTGCAAAATGTTACCTACCATATGACCCAGCAATCCATTCCAAGGTATACACCCCAAAGAACACAAAACATACGTTCACACAAAAACCTGCACAGCCATGTTCATAGCAGTATTATTCACAATAGCCAAAGAGTGGGGGGAAAAACACATCTCCACCAACTGATGAATTAATAAGCAAAATGTGGTATTTCCATAGAATGGAATATTAT
The DNA here is from genome assembly GCF_016509475.1 of Prionailurus bengalensis. Classification (NCBI taxonomy): domain Eukaryota; kingdom Metazoa; phylum Chordata; class Mammalia; order Carnivora; family Felidae; genus Prionailurus; species Prionailurus bengalensis. The sequence goes on from NC_057359.1 coordinate 84,690,635, forward strand.
TCAGCAATAAAAAGGAGTGAAGTACTGGTACATGCAACAACACAGATGAACCTTGAAAACATTATGCTAGTAAAAGAACCGAACACAAAAGGCCACATACTGCATGACTCCATTTTTATGAAAGGTTCATTGAAAGTAGATTGATGGTTGCCAGAGGCTGTGGGAGGGAGGAATGAGGAGTGACTACTTGTGGTCACTTGTGGAAACTTGGGGTTTCCTTCTGGGTGATAAAAACGTTCCGGAATTTTATAGCGATGATGGTTATACAACTCTGTGCATATGCTAGAAACTCTTAAATTGTACACTTTAAAGGGGTGGATTTTATGGCATAAGAATTATATCCCAATTTCAAAAATGGGGGTGGGGGTTGAAACACAGAATAGAATCCATGCTGCTGCTTCCTAGATTTCTTCTATTTCAAGTGATTCCAACACAATGATGCCAACAAACCACTTAACTGAACAGCAGTGGCCACTATAACCATGAAATTTCTGAAAACAATTTGCATTACAAGTTGATTATATCAAAAGATACTAAATTCCTCAGGCAAAAATGGGAGTTTCCCAGTCTTTTCCCCAGAAAAAGGAGGAGAACTTTCATATATGCTAGTGAACTCATGTGGAGGTAGCTACTCTGCATTTCTAGCTAAGGGAGATTAAATCCTGGTGCCAGAAATGCCAACAGAATCTTGGACTTTGCTGAAACAAATACTCGGGCACTGGAGCGGCTTCTCCTACCAAAGCACCAGACACTAATCCACACTAGAGCTGGGCGGAAGAAGCCACAGAGTTAACACAATGCCTCGGTCAGCAACCCACTGAGCTACTGGTCTGTGGGGAGTACTTCTCCTCACTTTGAAAAAAACAAAAAGGAAATAAAACAAGAAAGGCAACATGGCACAGCAGAGAACAAAGGCTTTGGAGAGCTCAGGTGTGCTCCAATTCCACCACCCAGTAACCCAGTAACAGAAAACTGGGAAAAATCGCAGTGTCTCTGGACCTTATTAAGACATTATCGCATACCCCACAAAGCTGTTGTCACAGTGCAGGAACCAAAAGTGACACTCAAATATGAGTGTTCTTCCCAATTCACCTGAAAGAAAACTAGCTGGTAGTACTGTACATGTTTTGGCCAATTGGAAAAGAAATCTCATGACCTCTTCCCTTTGATATACTAAAACTCATTCTCACACTTAAAATTATAAAACAAATCCAATGTCCAAATTAGAATCCTTGACTCCTTGGGGGCACCTGGGAGGCTCAGTTGGTTAAGCTTCCAACTTTGGCTCAGGTCATGATCTCGCAGTTCATGGGTTTGAGCCCCGGGTTGGGCTCTGTGCTGACAGCTCAGAGCCTGGAGCCTGCTTCGGACTCTGTGTCTCCATCTCTCTCTGCCCCTGCCCCACTCACTCTCACTCTCTTCTCTCTCAGAAATAAATATTTAAAAAAATTTTAAAAACTAATAAAAACTAAAAACCAAAATTCTTGACTCCTGAGAAACCTACAGCCATTTAATTAGGCCTCTGCATCCTCTTCTCTTTAGATTTCATTCACTTGTATCTTTATAACCTATCCAAGCCACCATCTCTCACCTAACTTGTTTCCTAACTTGTCTTAAGATTCTTCAGTGACTTCCCAAACTCTTTAGTAAACTGAACCTTGCCCACATCTGCAGTTCCATCTTCTACTTCTGCTTTTAGTTTTTTTTATTCTAGCCATACACAGGTTTTTTCAAGCTTTTGAACATATACTCCTTCTGTCTAGAACGGTTTTCTCTGTCCTTCCACCTCGCTCAGACACTACTGGCTCCTTCATCCTTCAGATCCCAATTCAGACTTCACCTGCCCCAGGAAGGTTTGACCTTATTAAGTCCCGGGTAGGTACTCCTCCATATTCACCTTCACCCTCATTACTAAACACTTCTCCAAGTAGCCTGTACTAGACTGTAAGTCCCATGAGAGCAGAGTCAGTGTTTGCAGTTTGCATCGCTCAATTCCCAGACATATGCCTGGTGCCTCCTATGTATTCAGCAAAGAGACTGAATACATGAATGATTACAATTAAGCAAAACCTTAACTTGATAGGATATTTTTTTCATATACAAATATTTTAAGATATTTTTATAATTTTAAAGAACATTACAGATCAAACAAAGGCAATTCTTCATAACAACTGTGTGGGAAAAGGACTTAAGTGCACATACACTTTGTACAACTCCAACAGCTATCATCCTGATTACATCAAAAGAAGCTAAAGGGGTGCCTGGATGGCTCAGTTGGTTAAGCATCTGACTTCAGCTCAGGTCATGATCTCACGGTTCATGAGTTCGAGCCCCATGTTGGGCTCTGTATTGACAACTCAGAATCTGGAGCCTGCTTCAGATTCTCTCTCTCTCTCTCTCTCTCTCTCTCTGCTCTTACCCTGCTCGCACTGTCTCTCTCTCTCTCTCTCTCTCTCTCTCTCTCTCTCTCTCTCTCAAAAACAAATAAATGTTAAAAAAAAAAAAAAAAAAAGAAGCTAAACTACTACCACAGTGGCTAACACCGTGCTCCTTAACTGGAAAGAGCAGAAAAGGTACATATAATGCAAATTACAAACATTATAGTCAAGTCATGCACTGGAGTAAAAAGAAGAAAATCATTTTTTTGCGGATCCCTACCCCACTCCCCAAAAAAAGGTTAGACACACTTGATAGAAATGCCGCTTACTCCAAATAGTTCACCAAGTGAAGGTTGCTATGAAATACTTCAAATTCCATAAGCACTCAGGACTGCAAAGGCCGTGAGAAGAGAATGTTCCAAGCACAGACTAATGGACAGAGGTACAAATGAAATAAACCCTGATGCATGATGACTATCTAAAGAAGTCCAAACTGAAGACTGAATATATTTGTTCCAAAGTTATTTACCAAGCTTCAATTTCTGAAACATGTTCAAAATACTTAACATATTTTATAAGTCTCCAGTGTAAATGACAGACATTTGTTATTCAAGATAACTAAATAGTTTCCTTCACCTAGTTTAGGATATGTTAAATATCTATCACATTTCAGACTTAGTTTTTGTATTTCGGATTTTTTTTTTTCATACTAACAGTTTTATATCTTATCATGTATTTGTTGCCTCTGCTAATGAGAATACAGGTTCTACCAACTCAGAATATTTATTATCATTTTGGGGATGTAACCACCCTTTTAATTTGGTTCACATTTTAACTCAGCAACTTTAATCCAGCGATCATAGCTTCATTAGCTTATAAACAAACTGTTTCTCAGGTAAACTGAATTGCCCCACATCAGGAACTTAAGCAAATAAATAAGTACAAAAACGGCAGAGATTATAAATTAGGGCAGACAAATCTGTATCTAGCCCCACGCCGGTAAAGAGCATTCTATCAATATAGTGAAATGCTAATCTCCTAATTAACAACCTAATTAGGTAATTATGGCTTTGCAGAGGGATGCCGAAATGAAATATGACAACATGGTCACCTCTTTATATGGCACCTGTGGGCCTTTTCAGCTGTCATTGCATAGAGTGCAATATCAATTTGAACAGATGACAAAGTGCTGTCATTTTTCATTCTGATAATATACAGAATGCTTTGGACAGAAGCAGTTTACAAAAAGAAACATCTTGCCTGGTATTTTCCTAATTTAAATATGCTCAAATACATCGTTAAATTTTCTGCATGTTTTTTATATTGCATATAGGAGAATTACATGTACAACAGCAATGACAACAAAAACCCTAACTGGCCATCTTGCTGATCTGTATGTGCAGAAACTATTGCTATTTCTATTATGGAATAGATGGCAATCAGAAAAGTACCAATTCGTCATGACATTCTAATATTCATACTTTTTTAATACTGTTATCAGGAGAATTAAAACCCAAACTTTGACCTTTAATTTTTTCTTAAAAAAGTGAGAAAGTCACACATACAATTTCCCATACCAATAAAGCACTTCCCAGTACAGAAGCATTTAGTTCACATGAAAGCTCTACATACCAATGTCCAGCTCCCAGATATAGGAGTGTTCTCTCTCTGAAAGACAGCTGTCACAGGGCTACCATTGTCCCACTGGTCACTGAAGAGGTGATAGTAGCACTAGGACACTGGTACCACCAACACAAATGCAACTCTTCTTCCATGATAATAATGTCTTACGCAGGATTTGCGGGGAAGAGAGAAAGGCTAGCCTGGGAATCTCCACATCATTTATGTCAAGATACGTAAAACCATATTCTAAACATAAAACAACTGAGGTCAAAACTTGAAAATACAATGCATTTAGAAGTTCAGATCACCTGCATTAGTGAAAATTTTTGATGGAATGATTTTCCCTGGTTCTACTCAAATTTCTTAGTATCAGGCTGAAACTAAAATGATTTTTCTATTAAAAAAATCAGAATACTTTGGAAAACAGAAAAAAGCATAAAGACCTATAATCTGACCACCTATTTCTTCTTTTCCCTTGCATATATGTTTGACATAATTGAGATCATAATTTGTATAATTTTGGGGCACCTGGGTGACTCAGTCGGTTGAGCGTCCGACTTCGGCTCAGGTCATGATCTCACAGTTGACGAGTTCAAGCCCAGCGTTGGGCTCTGTACTGACAGCTCAGAGCCTGGAGCCTGCTTCCAATTCTGTGTCTCCCTCTCTCTCTGCCTCTCCCCTGCTCATGCTCTGTCTCTATCTCAAAAATAAAGATAAACATTTAAAAAATAAATAAATAAATAATTTGTATAATTTTATAGCCTTTTCCCACCATATGTTACATGATGAGCATATTACTATGTCACTAAAATTCTTCTAAAACATCTAAGATGACTGCACAATATTTCCACCGATTGGCTTTTCCATAATTTCTCTTTGTTGGCTACTAAAGTGGTTTCTAATTTTTGCTATTTTAAGTACTGCTACAGTGAACATCTTTCAACATAAATATTTTTCTACATTTCTGATTATTTCTTTAATAAAAATTTCTAAAAACAGAATTACAAGTTCAAAAGGCTTGCGTGACTTATTTTTTTAAACTTGGATAAATAATGCCAAAGTTCTCTCCAGAAAATTTTCACCAATTTATATTCCCACTAGCAACATATGAGTAAGCAATCACCACCAATCTCTGCTTTCAATAAGTATTACTATTAGAGGTGTTTTTTTTTTTTTTTTTTAAGTTTATTTATTTTGAGAGAGAGAGCGAGAGCGAGCTGAGTGGGGAGAGGCAGAGACAGGGAAAGAGAGAATCCCAAGCTGGCTCCATGCTGCCAGTATGGAGCCCGATACGGGCCTGGAAGTCAAGGAAAGTGAGATCATTATCTGAGCCAAAATCAAGAGTCAGACGCTCAAGCGATTGTGCCACCAGGATGCCCCAATTATTATTAGAGCTTTATTAAACCTTTAAGCTTCATGTTATAAGATTATACCTGTAACCAAATACTTTCACTGTATAATGAGTAATAACTTTCTGTAAGCATTAAGTTTAAATAAGTAAGAAGGGCTGTGTTGATGACCATCCCAAAACAAGGGCCAGTTCCAACATCCAAATCCAGAATAGCATGTAATAGTGACAAAAGCATTGTATTTAGAGTGAAAAAACAAAGGTTTGCACCCTAGCTTTGTCATTATCAGATCTCTGCCTTCAATCGCTCTACTTCCAAAGCTTCAGTTTCAGCATTAGGACAGAGACAAGGAGAACATGATATCCCTTGTTTTAACAACTTCCATGGGTAGTCATGGGCACACACACATAAAGGTAATATAAGCAATGGAAGTGCTTATCGTTATTCAACAGATCAATTCATTTAATCTAAATAGATCATTTAACCTTCCACCTGGAAAGAGCATACTGAAACCCTTCCCCAACAGTGCACGGTTGGTAGGTGCATTAATTCACAAAGCACAGGTAGAAATGAACAAGATTAATCTCACGATCCAGACACGAAAACGAGTCTCATTTCTTCACAACCACTCCGAGTCATTTCTTGTTACACTATACTAACACTGGAATGTGTTATACCCCTGAATGTACCCATACCTCTCCAGAAGCACCAGAGAACCAGGTACTTACTTACGTTGTTTCAGTTAACCATCACCACTACCATATGTTGAGACCAGCACTATTATCCTCATTTTGCAGAATGTCCAGGTCACACAGGGAATACCTGGCAGAGCCAGCATTCAAATACAGGGGGGTGGGACTCTAAAGCCCCGCCTCACATTGATTCAAGCCTGCACCTCAGTTCTTTGTTAGTCTCCTTTACGTCAACAAGTGAAGTTCAGATTTAAAATTTAACCATTTTTAAGGGCACCTGGGTACATCAGTTGGTTAAACGTCTGACTTCGGCTCAGGTCACGATCTCACGGTTCGTGGGTTCAAGCCCCGCGTGGGGCTCTGTGCTAAAAGCTCAGAGCCTGAAGCCCGCTTCGGGATCTGTGTGTCCCTCTATCTCGGCCCCTCCTGTGCTCATGCTCTGTCTCTCAAAAACAAATAAATGTTAAAAAAAAGTTTTTTTTTAATTTACTGTTTTAAAAAGAAAACCATTCCTTTGAACAATTTTCTACCAATTTCTCTGCTGAAAGAGTACTTACTTATAATATAGTATCTTAAAATGTGTCCGTAGGGAAATTAAAAAATGTTATTTTTTTGAAGTTTTACACATTCAGTCCATTTCGTCTGCATCAGTAATAAAAGCATAGGATAGGATACAAATCTAACACTGCATATATTTGGGGTAAATGTGATAGAATATGCAATTTATTTCACAAGCAATTACTATAATCTAATTCCAGTAGTTATTCTAGTACCTCCTTGGCTGTTTCCAGAATTTAAGTTTTGTTGTTTAAGTGGTTTCTCCCATTTTTCTCAATTTCAATTACTTAAAACTGTTCTCTTCTTTGGGTCCAAATTTTGTGTTTCCTATATTAAATCTGTTTCCTCTATATATCTACACCACTGCCAACTAGAGATAATAAATTTTGAGTGACTGGTCAGGATTTATTTTCATTTTTATATTCTATGTTATTTCCTTATACAATAGAGTATGAATGAAAACAGTATCTAGAAGACCAATCTTTCTTCTATTTTCACCTTGTAGAAGCTGGGTATTAAAACAAAAATAAATTAAACTCTTGGGCTAGGAACTCCCTGGCCATATTTCTCTCACTATGCTGGGTATCCCTATGCCCCCTTTCAATCTTGTGTATACATAGTCAACAAAACACTGTATGCACTTGGGAAGCACCTGGCCTGTCAAGGTCCATTCCCAGAATTAGTGATGAATAAAGAATGGAGGGAAAAGCTGAGCAGTAGCTCCCTACCTACTGTTAAGGGAAGAGGAAGAGGAACCATATTTTTAGATTTGAACCATTGTCCATGGGGATCTGCCAGTAATCAGTTGTATGACTTTAAGAGTGTCAATTAGGATCAGGAAGCTTGGCATCCTGAAAAGACCTGAGCAAGACTTGAGTTGAGGTCCTCATTATCATCCAGATGGAAAAAAGATACAAGGATTTGTAAATGACTTGACAAAATCCAAAGGCTGTTAGTGGTATATTATATTCAGAGTTCAAGTCCCTCTCAATCTGGTGCACTTTCTACTAAACTGTAATTTAGTAGGCATCAGTTTCTTCATCTTAAAAGGTTATGATTACCCACCTTGTTCACTTCCCATACTGTAGAAAAGACCAAAAGATACAAGAATCTGGTAGCATCTAACGTGCTAAGAGCACTGGGGTGCCTGGGTGGCTCAGTTGGTTAAGCATCCAACTCTTGATTTTGGCTCAGGTTCTAGGAAATTAAGCTCCATGCTCTTAGCCCAGAGCCTACTTGGGATTTTCCTTCTCCCTCTCTCTGCCCCTCCCCCACTCGCTCACGCTCCCTCTGCGCGTGCGCACATGCTCTCTCTCAAAATAAACAAACAAATAAACAAACTTCAAATGCTAACAGCACAAATCAAAAGTATTACCAAGTCTTGCCCTCATCCAAACCCTATCACTCCTGAAAATTAGCCTGATTATATAATGAAAGCATTCAAACTGTCACTTCCCCAAAGATATCAGTATGAGTCAATTACAACACACTTTTAATCTGGCAATTTACCAGTAGCCTTCTGATCAATAATCATTACATGTGTTGTACCTCCTACTTTGAACAGTGGGTACCAAAATGTCAGCCGTCAGGCAGATCAGAGTTTATAATCAGACAATCTAGTACTTACTGTACATAGCCCACAAATGTGTTTTGGTATATACAATTAGTTCTTAAATAGCAAATTTTAGAACTAAATACATTAAAATCCAGATTTTCAGCATCTCCCGAATGCTCAGCAAGAATACTATCCCTCAAAAAAAAAAAAAAAAAAAGAACATTATCCATTATCCCCCACTGGGATTAAAACAAAAACCTTTAAAAATTAAAAAATAAATAAATAAAAATATTATCTCTCAGAAGATCCAAGGAAACCAGATCCGCTTCCTCACATAGCAACAAGCAAGTGGAACTGAGCCGCGACTGCTTCAGACTGGTCACATGCAATTCACCAAGGTCTGTCCTACTCTTTATCGTGGGCACTTGAGCCGGAGATCCCTGAGGTATATGCTCAAAAGAGAACTAATATTTGTTTACTCTTTTTTGGCCAACATTTTTCTGGTGTTATCATTCACTAGCTATGTGATTCGGGCAATATATTTAACCACTAAGCCTCAGGTTGCTCATGTGTTCAGTGGGGGTAACACCACCTATGTCACAGAACCACAAAGATTGAAGGAAATAAGGGATACAAAAACATTCAACGAGCGGCCCCTGGGTGGCTCTGTCAGCTGAGCATCAGACTCTTGATTTCAGCTTAGGTCATGAGCTCACAGTTCATGAGTTCAAGCCCTGCATCAGGCTCTGCGCTGACAGCACAGGGCCTCCTTGAAATTCTCTCTCTTTCCCTCTGCCCCTCCTCCGCTCACACATGCACACTCTCTCTCTTTCTCAAAATAAATGAAACATTAAAAAAAAATTAATAATGACTAAAATGTAAGTGTTCAATTATTAAGTTTAGCACAAACTGAAATATGCTAACTTTTGAGTCAAAACTTCTAAAAAAAACCCTCAAATTCACAGAAAACACAAGGTCAGAGCTCCTCCCATGGGGGAAAAATGCAATGTGACAGAATTCCTAGTGATATAATAATTTGGTATCTATGGCTATGTCCTTAAAAATAAGGCCTATACTGGGGCGCCTGGGTGGCACAGTCGGTTAAGCGTCCGACTTCAGCCAGGTCATGATCTCTTGGTCCGTGAGTTCGAGCCCCGTGTCAGGCTCTGGGCTGATGGCTCGGAGCCTGGAGCCTGTTTCCGATTCTGTGTCTCCCTCTCTCTCTGCCCCACCCCCGTTCATGCTCTGTCTCTCTCTGTCCCAAAAATAAATAAACGTTGAAAAAAAAAATTAAAAAAAAAAAAAGGCCTATACATACAAATAACAGATTTCCAACAAATTCTCTTACCCTGATATAAATATATATATTATATATTATAAATATATATATTATATATATTATAATAAATGATATATATAAATATATATAAATCCACTGCACTGCAAGTTTCTAAAGTCTTCAGTCATGAGTCAACAAACAAAACAAGCCCTCCCCCCCCCCCCCACACACAAAGAAATATATTTAACGTGACGGATGAGACCATGAGCTTCAGCAGTGGCCACATTCATTCTTCATTAGCCCTGCTGCCTCACATAATGAAGGCACACTGAAGCTACGGCTCAAGGGCTAGCATCTCTCTGATGTCTCTTCAGAGGGTCCCCGTCCACATCACAAAGAAGAGTGAAGATACCAAAGTCTAGCAGATAATCCCCTCTACTCACAGCTCCAACACATGCATAAACTCAGGGAATTTCTTTAACTTTTCTGCGCTCTAGTTTCCTCACCTGTAAGATCAGGATGCTAATGACACGCTTTTGTACAGGAAAGAGATAATGCACTTAACACAATGCTGGCACAAAGTGCTCGTTAGCCACCATCATCAGTGTTCCCTCCTTTGTGCGTTACAGGACCCTGTGCGGCAGCTATCATAGGAGCTATAGTACTTTACTATAGTTCACTGGCACCTACTTCCGTCTCCCCCACTGGAATGTCAACCATCTCAGACTGGGCACCTGGTTTTATTTCTCTTTGCCTCCCCAGGGTCTTACGATTTCCCTCTCACTGCTGAGTGAATCATAAGATTCTCAAAGCATTTAACTGCAAAACTTCTGAGCAGAAACTGGACATTAGCTCTCTTAACTGATACTGAAGCCCTCACTAATTCTGACCCCCTCCTGACCCCCCAATTTACCTCCCCACTAAAAGAAGCAATGGCTTTATTTAGTCTGGTCTACTCACCACTCTAAAACCATCACATGCATTTCATCTTTGCATTGCACAGCTATCATTTCAGGGGCCCTCATATCAGGCAGGCCCTTTATCCACATTAGCTCATTAAACATTCTCCCTAATCCAACCCATACTGGAGGAAAATAATGATTAGAACTAAGAAACTTGCCAAAGGTGAAGGAGTAAGAGGAGGGACAAGGAACTGAATCCAGAGTCCAGATTATTCTCTATAGAAGGTATTCCATGCTCATATTCAAAGTTGAACTGACCCACCTATCACCTTCTTGCCTTGGAAGATCAGTCTTCTCCACATTTAAAGGACTCGCTGTACCATTCATTTTGACATTCATAGTTTTTTCTCTTGTACTTTTTTCAATATGTACTTGCATATAGAGTGTTACGTTATGCGAAAGAAGGCAAAACACATAATGAAAAAAAAGCACAGATGTAGGACATCAGACAGACCTGGGTTTGAATCGTGTCTCTGTTTCGTACCAGATGTGTAATTTATCCTGAGTCTTCCTAATCTGTAAATTGAGGTTAAAATCATTAAATAAGAGAAACCAATAAATAGTTTCAGTACACAGTAAAAGAAAACTTAGTTAACCCTACATTATGAAGCACTACCTGACCACAGCACACTCCTCAAAAGCTAATGACCTACCCCCTTTCTGTGATATCACAGTATCACAGAATGAACCTTCACACAGTGCACTTATCACTCTATCTTGGAATTATTTCCTTATCTCTCTCTCTCTCTCACTAAATTGAGCTCCTTGCAGGCAAGGACTGAGCCTTATTTATCTATAAGCTGTCTAGCACAGTACCTGCCATACACACACACACACACACACACTCAGTATATGTTTGCTAAATGAAATTACTGCAGATATAATGAATGTTTATAGGATTCCAGAAAAAGAAATCGTTTTCAACTGGGGTTGTCTCCACTTGGTTGAGGGAGACCAATTTCGGCTGGGCCCAGGGTAACATCTCAATAGGTGGGGACAGAAAAGGAGAAACCTAGGCAGAAAGAATGTCCTACAAAAAACAAACAAACAAACAAACAAAAAACAATGGACACAGAGAAAAACAAGGGCGATTTGAGGTCGTGCTTATCTAAAGTAAAGGATCAGGGGCGCCTGGGTGGCGCAGTCGGTTGAGCGTCCGACTTCAGCCAGGTCACGATCTCGCGGTCCGTGAGTTCGAGCCCCGCGTCAGGCTCTGGGCTGATGGCTCAGAGCCTGGAGCCTGTTTCTGATTCTGTGTCTCCCTCTCTCTCTGCCCCTCCCCTGTTCATGCTCTGTCTCTCTCTGTCCCCAAAATAAATAAACGTTGAAAAAAAAAAATTTTTAAAGTAAAGGATCAAGGTAGGGAATTACGGAAGGAGGGAAGGAGACTTTTTCAAGCGTAGCTGGAGCCAGATCAAGAGGTATAGAGGAATGTGAGTACACTATGGCACACAGCAGTTGAAAGCAGACCGGAGCACAAAGCTAAATGACAATGGGGCCACCAGCATGCCTCACAGGCCCTAGCAAACCTGCAAGTGTGTAAACTGAAAAAGATGAACACAATTATCAATGCTTCATAGAGAACTCTTTCAGCATTTATTAAGCACCTTGTGTGGACTCAAAGGATGAGGAATATAACATGGTGCCAACTTTTCCTGTTCCACTAAGTTTTTAAATTAGTAATCCACCCCTTTTGCTTGTGAAAAATAGAATGAGAACGATCACTTTGTTTTAACCGACGTGATTTGTGACATGATTCTTTGCACACTGCTAAGTACTGTGTGACAGGCTTCAAAAATTATTTGCATTCATTAGGAATAAAATTTTAACCAATTTCTGAGTCAACGTTTGGGTCTCTGCTTAAAGTAATACTCTTGTTTAAACTACATTTTTTTTTTCTTAGCCTTAACCAGATCTAGAAGACTCTGCCACTAAGTCCCAGCAGGATTCCAGCTAGAAAATAAAGTTTTGTGGGCTGCTTACCCCTTTAGGAAACTGGGGAGAAGAGGCGCTAGGAATCAGGGACCACACAGACAATGCTTTAAAAAGTTAATTTTCGTGTTATGAAGATTAGGATGCCTAGATGTTGCCAAGTGGTGGGGCCAGAAACTGCCCGAGCCAACCCATCCCCCTCCCAACTCCAGCCAGTCCACAGGCTTCTCCTCCCCCAATCACACACCCAGCTGTCAGGCTCACGGCAGCCTCCAGTTATGGAAAGGACCAGGAAACGAATGCTGACTGTGGAAGACTGATCAAGGGCCAGGCGGACTACCCTTCGGGGCAGCACCCGGAGCCTAGGAGTGAGGAGGACCGCCAGGCTCCACGGGTGGGCTGACGGGAGAGTGAGCGACGGAGCTAGTGGCCTGGGGCAACCTTTACCTGAAGCAGCTGCCACTCTACGGGCCGGGTGGGCCCCGGGACACGGTCCTGAGGGAAGAGCCCGGCTTCCCCGCGCCTCCCGGCCCCTGCCCAGGGCTCCTCACTCTCGGACTCCTTGGGGACTGGCGCTCTTCCCGGCCGGCTCAATTGCCGCTTTCCCAGCTCGCCCTCATGCCCCCAGCGCTCGCCGCCGCCGGCCGGCCGAGCAGCAGCCCTGTTGCCCCCGAGCCGCGCCACGACCCGGAACTGCACCCCGCGTACCGGAAGTCCCCGACCGGGGGGGGGGGAAGCAGCTGGCTGGGGATGCAGTGCGCAAGCCCCAGAGCAAGGAGTTAAGCCCTCCCGGGGGGCGGGGCCGAACGAAACGACGTACGCATGCGCTGCACTTCTGCGGTCTGGCTAAGGCCTGAGTCAGAGATCAGCTGGGAATGTAGCGCAGGCACCCGTCTGTGGATTTTCGTCGGATAGAAATCAACATTAGCATTCTCTTTCAAAAGTCCTCCATTCACCCAGAAATGAGTTATGAGGCAGTTTGCGTCTGGGTCACAAAGGCTGAGGACTTGGGTTCAGATGCCAAGTGTAACTAGTGTATTCTCGGAAAAGACACCTCTCAGACTCAGTTCTCTCATCCGTACAATAGATCCAACTTTAGAGTCTTCCTGTGAGAATCGAAAGGGATGAAGCTTTTAAAGCGCTGAGCCCAGTGCCTGACACAGAAATACCTAGTAAACATTAGTCATTACCTTTGTTATCTGCAAAATGGAAAGAATTCTCTTCCTCAAGAACTGCAGGTCTCAACTATACTTCCACAAAAATAAATGAAAAAAAAAATCTTTTTTAAGAACTGAAGGGAGGTTTCCACGAGGTAAGAGGGCTGGCACGGAACAAGAGCTCACCGTTGGAAGTCTCTCCCGACAGAATCAATGGGGGAAGCCACGGTGAAGGGAAAGAAGGACCCAAGTGGTGCAGTGATACGTTCTCTCTCCTGAGAAAGTCCAGAACGCCTCTCAAAAATGAGGCTTGGCAAAAGAAAAAGAAAAAAAAAACAAATCAAGGCTGAATTTCAGCCCTGGGGCATCATTACACAAGATTAAAGTCACTAACGAATACACCATGGATCCTCCCCCATCTATTCAAATATGTGATTGATCTGGCTTATACAGAGAAAAAAACACCAAAAAAAGCACCTTAAGATCCAAACGTGCTCTTGCACACACACCACCACAGTTCCGTTGGGGACCAGTTGGAGGCACTCGACTAAGCAACGTGTGTGAACAAGGTTTGAAAATCCGAGGTCACCAGGTCCCCTCCTAAATATTAATCTTCATTTTCACGTCCCTTTTGAGCTCTGGCCTGAAGCACAGCTGCTGTTTGTCCCTCAGACACATAAAACTCAACCTATCTAAAACTGAAATCAACTGGACCCCCTAAGGTTTTACAGGTTCTAAGGAACTGTATCTCTTGCAAGTTTTGTGACTTCATTCTCCAAACACCCCCTCTAAATTTCCTTATCTGTAAAATGGAATGACAAAAGTCCTAACTAACTTCATTGGGTTGTCAGGAGGATTAATGAATTAATGCATAAACTCACACAGAATAGAGCCTGGCACATAGCTAGTCAGTAAACAGATACTTACTGAGTGCCTATGTATTAAGTTTATCCCAGGCACCGGAGGTTCAATGGTGAAAAAAACAGACGAGGATTCCACCCTCATGAAACTTACAGTCAAGTTTGATTGAATTTGAAAGAGTAGGCAAGTTGGAAGGCAGGGAAGTATAAGATTTCAAGGACAATGTTGGGGACCCCCCCCCCGAGAATGGAGTCTCTGAATTTATTGGTAATACTAATATAATGGTTTGTGTGATTGTTCTAAAACTGTTAGTTTCAAAAGTCAAGATACAGGCACACAAAAGAGTAAGCAATTGGGTTAATCTAAGGAAGTTTTGCCATACAGGTGTGTGTGTGGGGGGGGGGGTCAATAATTTAAGACTTAGCTTTTTAAGAGTGCTTTAAAAAGGGGCACCTGGCTGGCTCAATAGGTCAGCATTCAACTCTTGATCTCAGGGTTGTGGGTTTGAGCCCCAAGTTAGGTGTAGAGATTATTTAAAAATAAAATTTTTAGGGGCACCTGGGTGGCTCAGTCAGTTAAGCATCCAATTCTTGATTTTGGCTCAGGTCATGATTTCGCTGTTCGTGAGATGGAGCCCCATGTGGAGCTCTGTGTTGACATCACAGAGCCTGCTTGGGATTCTCTTTCTCCCTCTCTTTCTACTGCTCCCCCCCCTTCTCAAAATAAATAAACTTAAAAAAAAAGAAAAAGAAAAAAGTAAATATTTTTTGAAAATTTTAAACATTTATTTATTTTTGAGAGATGGAGAGAGACAGAGCATGAGTGGGGGAGGGGCAGAGAGAGAGGGAGCGGCAGAATCTGAATCAGGCTCTAGGCTCTGAGCTGTCAGCCCAGAGCCCAACATGGGGCTCGAACCCACAGACTGCGAGATCAGGACCTGAGCTGAAGTTGGACGCTCAACCAGCGGAGTCACCCAGGTACCCCCAAAAGTAAATTATTTTTAAAAAATGGTGTGCCTCCTTTTGGGATGAGCACGGGTGTTGTATGGAAACCAATTTGTCAATAAATTTCATAATTAAAAAAAAAATAGTGTGCCTGGGTGGCTCAGTCGGTTAAGCAGCCAACTCAATCTCAGCTCAGGTTTTGATCTCAGTGTCATGAGTTCAAGCCCCGCATTGGGCTCTGTGCTGCACGCCCCCTCCCCTGCCCCCGCAAAAGTGCTTAAAACAAAGGGCCACAGAATGGATGCTGGATAGGTAAATAGGAGAATTCCAGAAAGGCTCATGTCACTGGCCTGCAGGTCCTAGAACATATGCAATGGAGGTCACTAATGGACTAAGGCACAAAAATGGAGGTTATCCTCAGGGATGTCTATCTTCATAACCTCAGATGAAGGGCCATGTGAGAGTGAGGTCCTGGCTGAAGTAGAATGGAAGAAAAAGTTATTGAAAGTGAGACAAAGAACTGAGATGCCATGTGGACCCCAGGATGATGAATAGACATAGGGTGAAAAGGAAACTGACTGGAATGGCGTCGGGAAGGTTGGTAGATCAAGAGGAAAGAGGACAGACCAACCATATGGTTTAGCCTCTAAGAAGTGGGAATAGGAGTGGCATTACAAAGGAAAGCATACATTGACCTCTCTCCTGGCCCAGGAGTACATGGGGGTAGGACCATGACAGCTGACAAACAGAAAAATTATATTTTTACAACACATTGGTGGGGCTGGACCAGGGGCCCGCTGGGAGACTCCAGTAGACAGGAGGGCAGAGGAACCAGTACTTCAGCACACCCATGACAATCAGGTTTCATAGACTTCAGTTCCAACTGGAAAGGAGGCCATGGTAGAGTTCCTTTTCTTCCAGTCCCCAGGACCGGAACACGGGAAATGGACAGAGGTTCAAAGACACCCTTTGGCTATGTGGGCTTCAATAAGTTATTTGTCTTCTCTACATCTCAGTTCCTTCATCTAGGTTGTTGTGAGGATTCAATGAGGTGATGTGTGGACACTGCTTAGAACATTGTCTGGCATACAGAAAGTGTTCTGTAAATGCCAGCTCTGATGGCATGGCACACAAAGATGGGCAGGTCCCTTGTGCATTTGCTTCCTTATTTCCTGCTCAAACCTCAGTTGCCCTATCCCCTTCCACTCAGTAAACTCCCCTTCTTCCTCCTCCTTCTCCTTCCCTCCTCCTTCCCCCATCTTCCTTCACCTCCTCCTTCTTCTTCGTGGCTTAAAGCAACAACCATTTATTATTTCTTATAATTTTGTGGGTTGGTGGGCAGTTCTTCTGCCAGTCTTGCCTTCCGGTCAATGGCAGCCAGAATGGTTGGAAGGCCTAAGACGGCTGCAGATGTTCCTCAGGGCACCTTGTATCCTCTCTAGTGGCTATCTTAGTTTCTAGACAACATGTGGCAATATTATAAAAGGATAAACTCCAATGTGCTTTTAAAACACACACACACACACACACACACACACACACACAATTAGAACTATTTCTAAGTATAGTCTATTCATTCGTGAAGACCCAAGTCACATACTGCTTCCTCCAGGAAGCTTTCCCAGATAACTTCTCCCTATTAGGCCACACAAAGAGCCTCATTCTCTGTGTTCAACATTTATCACATTTTCTGTTCTTTCAGTATACATCTATCCCCTTGACAGTCCATAAGGAAAGGAATGTTTGTTATTTCTTTTTCTACACTAAAATCTTAAAACACTATAAACAGTTGATAAAATGCATATTAAATGAAAAGATGCTCAAAACACACACATGAATTGAAACAATTGAAAATCTTATTCTGTATAAGCAGAATTTGCACATGGAAAATACCACTTTGCCAAGCCTATGACAACAAGCTAAGAGTAAACATAATCGGATGAAAGTAATGCTCTTTCAAGCCCTGCCAGAGCTGTGGGAAAACAGAAGCACCTTCTAGTTTCTCTGCAAATGTGTGTTCTTAATATTTTATATATGTGAATATGTTTCCCTGCTATTTCCCCAATTTTGGTTTCCTCTCCTTTTGAAATATATTTTTTCCTCCCATAGGGAAAACATAGGCATTTATACTCTTATGGTACAAAGCAATTTCAGGACAACAGTAAATTAGGTGTCAAAAATCCATTCAAACTCTTTTAAGGAAGCTCCCAAGAAGTGTACAATTTCAGAGCAATACAGTGTCTTTTTTCATATTAAAATGACATAAATGTGAAGAATTTTTTAAAGCAAAGGTATAGTTTACAATAAGTTGTGTTTGGTGGGTGGAAGGGAAGCACCACATTAACCATCCAGAAAATCTTAAGACAACGCTTTGGAGATGTTACTTAGGTACAGATCAGTTCTGGGGGTCAGCAGAGATTCACTGAGCTTTGTTCTGTTGTTTTGGGACTGAATATTATTTCTGGTGGCTATCCCTTTTTGGATACTCAGGGTGAAAATGAAACATCTGGCTGGAATTCTATAGCATCTCTCTAGCTACACTTAATATATAATTGTAGTCCTTTCCCCAAGTCCAGGCCCTATAACCAGCTGCTAATGGTATCTTTTCTGGCTCTAAAGGTTAGCTAGTACTGTGAGTGCCAACTCCTAAATTAATTGATGTTAACAGGACTTAAGGATGTAAAAAACAGACTCGTATGTTTTGTCGAATGCAACTTCTAAGAATGCATAATTAACAGTGTCTCCATTAATATACAGTATGTTCAACAGTGAGACACCACTATCATAAATAAAGGTAGACATGGATAAATTTATAATTAAAAATGCATTAGAAATTACAAGCATAATTTATTTACTAATGTGCACTGGAATAAATTTTATGTGTAATATTTTAAAACAGGGCATTAATAAATAACAGTGAACATAAAATGTTTTTGCAGCTAAAAATATTTCAATAAATATTAGTAAGTTAAATGTGCTGCAGAGTTATAATTGCTATGAAGTAAAGTTTATAGAACACGATCACAATATAGAGGACTGGTTCTGGGACGTATTCAAAATATCAGAAACAAATGTAGGTGTCTTTCTTTGAAGCTGACAAGTAGGTTATTCAAAGTAGTGCCAGCAAATGTTTTAAAAATAAAAGCTTAGAACGTCCAAATAGTGAATAATTGCTCATTGCTTGAGAAAACCAAGATCCTTCTTATCAAGCATATTACAGATTAGTGCATTCAAACCTTACCCATCTGTTTGGTGCACGCTCATTTGGAGCAATTTCTCCCACCTGAGAATTCCTATAGGTCTCTTTTGAAGCTTTCACTTAACAGTTGACCTTAGCTCACACTGTGGTTTTGCTCTGTCAAGGGCAAACAATTCCTAGGTGGCAGGCACTGTTCTAAGTGCTCACATATTTTATTGTCTCCATGCTCTTAACCACTTCACTCTGCTGACTCTATTATTTTATTTTATTTTATTTTATTTTATTTTATTTTATTTTATTTTATTTTATTTTATTTTATTTTATTTTAATTTTTTTTTTCAACATTTATTTATTTTTGGGACAGAGAGAGACAGAGCATGAACGGGGGAGGGGCAGAGAGAGAGGGAGACACAGAATCGGAAACAGGCTCCAGGCTCTGAGCCATCAGCCCAGAGCCCGACGCGGGGCTCGAACTCACGGACCACGAGATCGTGACCTGGCTGAAGTCGGACGCTTAACCGACTGCGCCACCCAGGCGCCCCTATTTTATTTTATTTTTAAATGTTTATTTATTTATTTTGAGAGAGAGAGAGCAAGAGCAAGCACATGCACTGGGGAAGGGCAGAGAGACAGGGAGAGAAAGCATCCCAAGCAGGCCCCACACTGTCAGCACAGAGTCTGATGTGGGGCTGGAACTCACAAACCATGAGATCATGACTTCAGTGGAAATCAAGAGTCGGATGCTTACCTGACTGAGCCACCCAGGCACCCCCGACTCTATTATTTTAATCTTATATTTATTTCACTTTCTGAGTGTTCACATGTGTTTTCAATGAGACTGTAAGTCTCACAATACATAGCAGTCTTTGATGTCTCTCAAAAGACAGCTTATGCTCATGTGTAGAGCGGTGGTGGTGTTTTTTTTTTTTCCCAGATAGGGCCAGCGTTGATTGATAGAAATGAATAGCATCCATCATTGGTTGAACCTTTTTCGTAAATTTAAAAAAAAAATTTAAATGTTTATTTTCAAGACAGAGAGACAGAGAGCAAACAGGAGAGGGGCAGAGAGAGGGAGACACAGAATCTGAAGCAGGCTCCAGGCTCAGCTGTCAGCACAGGGCCCGATGCAGGGCCTGGACCCACAAACCGTGAGATCATGACCTAAGTTCAACGCTTAACCCACTGAGCCACCCAGGTGGCCCTATTTTTTTTTTTTAATTTTTAAAAAGCTTTTATTGTTATATCACTTAGCCAACCACAAAGAAATACTAAGAAATAACTTTATAAAGTTACTGAAAATTACATCTTAATCTTCAAAAATACATTTGGTTAAGTTTTAGGTTACAGTAATAAATTCTAGCAAAGTTACCCTAAGTCTGAACACATTGGAAATATCTGAATAAAAAATTAACAAAATTAATTAATTTTAATGTTCCCAAAACAATCCATATTTTTGGCTCTGTTAGTTTTTTTTAGTTGATTTTTTCAGCTCTAATGTAAAATCTATTCTTTTTTACGGGGCGCCTGGGTGGCTCAGTCGGTTGAGCGGCCGACTTCGGCTCAGGTCATGATCTCGCGCTCGGTGAGTTCGAGCCCTGCGTCGGGCTCTGTGCTGACAGCTCAGAGCCTGGAGCCTGTTTCAGATTCTGTGTCTCCCTCTCTCTGACCCTCCCCCGTTCATGCTCTGTCTCTCTCTGTCTCAAAAATAAATAAACGTTGAAAAAAAAATTTTTTTTTTAAATAAAATCTATTCTTTTTTTAAAAATTTAAATCCAAGTTAGTTAACATATAGTGCAATAATGATTTCAGGAATAGAATTTAGTGATTCATCACTTATATGTAACATCCAGTGCTCATCCCAACAAGTCTCCTCCCTAATGCCCCTCACCCCTTTAGTTCTTCCCCCCACCCAACAGTCTGCCAGCAACCCTCAGTTTGTTCTCTGTATTTAAGAGTCTCTTATGGTTTGTCTCCCTCTCTGTTTTTATATTATTTTTGCTTCCCTTCCCTTATGTTCATGTTTTGTATCTTAAATTCCACATATGAGTAAAATCACATATTTGTCTTTCTCTAATTTTGCTGAGCATCATACAGTCTAATTCTACCCACATTGTTGCAAATGGCAAAATTTCATTGTTTTTGATTGCCAAGTAATATTCCATTATGTGTGTATATGTGTATGTATATATGTATATACGTATATACACATGTATATACGTATATACACATGTATATATATATGTGTGTGTGTGTATGTATATATGTGTGTATGTGTATGTATATACATATATATATATGTACATATATACATACACATACACACACACACCACATCTTTATCTGTTCATCTGTGGATGGAAATTTGGACTCTTTCCATATTTTGGCTATTGTTGATAGTGTTGCTATAAACATTGGGGTGCATGTGCCCCTTCAAATCAGCACTCCTGTGTCCTTTGGATAAATACCCAGTAGTGCAATTGCTGGGTCGTAGGGTAGTTCTATTTTTAATTTTTTGAGGAACCTCCATGCTGTTGTCTGGAGTGGCTGCACCAGTTTGCATTCCAACCAGCAGTGCAAAAGGGGTTGAACCTTACTCTGTGCCTGACACAGATACACCTGATGCCTTTATATACCTAATCTGATTTAATCCTCACAACAATCCAATACATAAATACTGTTTTTATCCCCATTTAATGAATGAAGTAACCGACCCTGAGAAAGATGAATCAGTTCCTCAAGATCATACAGCTAGTAACTGGCTGACTTGGAAGCCCCAAGCTCCCAATAATAATCAGCAGCTCCTGTTCCTAAAATAACCTCATCCTTACTCAAAATCATCACCATCTCACAATCTTTTCAAGTAGGTTTTCCCCCCATTGATAGATAATAAGTCCCTCCTCTTCCCATTTAAGATAATCCCCTCATGTCCTGTCCTGAGTAGACAAGAACTGATGTTTAAAAAAATTTTTTTTCCAACGTTTATTTATTTTTGGGACAGAGAGAGACAGAGCATGAATGGGGGAGGGGCAGAGAGAGAGGGAGACACAGAATCGGAAACAGGCTCCAGGCTCTGAGCCATCAGCCCAGAGCCTGACACGGGGCTCGAACTCACGGACCGCGAGATCGTGACCTGGCTGAAGTCGGACGCTTAACCGACTGCGCCACCCAGGCGCCCCAAGAACTGATGTTTAAAACACATGAGCAATATCTCTTTAGATATTTGAAGGTGGGGCCCCAAATAGTGTTATTTTATTTTATTTTATTTTATTTTATTTGAAACTCTTTGAGAGAAAGAGAACGAGAGAAAGAGAGCATGTGCACACACTCAAGGAGAGAGGGGCAGAGGGAGACAGAGAGAAAGAGAGAATCCTTTTTAAAATTTTTTAAATGTTTTATTTATTTTTGAGAGAGACAGAGACAGAGTAAGTTCGAGCAGGGGAGGGGCAGAGAGAGAGGGAGACACAGATTCCAAAGCAGGCTCCAGGCTCTGAGCTGTCAGCACAGAGCCCAATGTGGGGCCTGAACTCATGAACCACGAGATCATGACCTGAGCTGAAGTCGGACACTTAACCGACTAAGCCACCCAGGTGCCCCAGAGAGAGAGACTCTTAAGCAGGCTTCACGCTCAGCACAGAACCCAACATGGGCCTCAATCCTGACACCCTGGGAGTGCTGGGGTGGCTCAGTCGGTTAAGTGACCGACTCTTGATTTCAGCTCAGGTCATGATCTCACAGTCAGGAGATGGAGCCCCAAGTTGGGATCTGCACTGACAGCATGAAGCCTGCTTGGGATTCTCTCTCTCCCTCTCTCTCTCTCTGTCCCTCCCCCAATGCACGTGCACACATGCATGCACTCTCTCTCTCTCAAAATAAATAAATATACATTTAAAAATAAAAATCCCGCAACCCTGGGATCATGACCTGAGCCAAAATCTAGAGTTGGATGCTCAACCGACTAAGCCACCCAGACGGCCCTAAATACTGTTATTTTAAAACCTTCCTGATTCTGTCATCTTCCCAGCTCACCCACGTCATGGAGAGACAATCTACTAAACTAGAAGTAACCTGAGCAGAGACATATTTCAGTCATCATCTCATGCCTGATGCCTAGCACAGGAGAAAAAAAATCATAGATGTTCAGTAAATATTTGTATGACAGTGAGTTAGGATTATTATCATTTGATGAACTGTCCTAGGCGAACACTCTCCTCCACACATGTGGAGTGACCCTACTTAGAATAATCCTCTCTGTATCAGTGGTCCAGGACAATTGCAATACATACTCAATAATATTTCCTGAATGAAAAATAAATGAGGTAAGTGGTTGTTGAAACAGTGTGTGAATACTGTCACTCAATACTGTCTTTGAGCAAAAACAGTGCCTACAACAGTGATGAACAAGTGCTAGCCAGAAGTAAAAACAAACAAACAAACAAAAAAACGAAAAGCAAACAAACAAAAACCCAGGTAGCTTGAAAGCTGAAACCAGCCCACACAGTCTTGGCCTGCTGAAGACTTCTCTGCTGCTCTTGGAAAATTGGAAAGATGTGGCAACTTTGGGTCCACAGCCTCCTTGTCACCAGCGTTCATCAAGACAGGTGTGCTGTAGTTTGCTACCCTCATTTACAAGACCTGCTTGACCCTATGGAACTTGAGGCCGAGTGCCTGGTTTGGCTTTAGGAAATAGCCTAAGAACTAATTTCTGCTTTTACGGAACAGGGGTAGCAATTCTGAGGGGAGTCCCTCTTAAGGGGCAAGTCTCAGAACATGCTTCACCTAGGAGAATCTGTTCTGTCCAAGCACCGATGAGTGTGTATAATTTCCAGCAAAATCTGGATATGATGCTGGAGAAAGGTTCTAGGAAATAAGTGGGGGGCAGCTATAAATCACTCATTTTGTTTTCCTGGTTCTTTGCCAAAATTTCAGCACAAAATGTTGCTTTGAGTGGAATAAATTCATTCTAGCTTTGGTGTAGCTGTGTGACTCTGGTAGAAAAGAGTCGTATCATTTCTCTCTGCCTTGGTTTTCTCATTCAGGAAGTGGAAATGATAACATCTGCCTGGTAGGTCACGTGATACCATTTCATGAATTCTAAAATGTCCTACATACGTAGGCTGCAAAAGATGAATACTTTTCCCAATAAATAATAAATTCTTGTAATATATGTTTGTCCTTCAGGCCCAATAATAGCAATTTTGAATTAATAATTTTCATTTTGAATGAAAGAGAAAGTCCATAGACATCTTAATCCTTCCTAGAAAGATAAATTTGCTCACTATAAGAAGACCTAGTGCCAAGGTCTTGGTGTCTTAGACCATTCTTCAATGAAAGGAACCAGGGCTCCTTGGAGAAATGGCAGATTCTAGGGCTGGGACAGGAAACATACAAGACGAACCTGGAGCAGCTTGTAGTGCCCGAAGGTAAGGAAGTGGTTGGCAAAACAACAACAACAACAACAACAACAACAACTAGGGGAGTCTGGGTGGCTCTGTCAGTTAAGCATCCAACTCTTGGTTTCAGCTCAGGTCATGATCTTATGGTTAGTGGGTTTGAGCCCTGCATCAGGCTCTGTGCTGACAGCTGCAGAGCCTGCTTGGGACTCTGTGTCTCCCTCTCTTTCTGCCCCTTCCCTGCTCGCTCTCTCTCTCTCTCTCTCTCTCTCTCCAAATAAATAAATAAATAAATAAATAAATATTAAAAAAAAATCTACATTGATGGAGGTATATCAAGGGGACACAGGAGCCAACTGAACGCCAATGACCAAAGCTGAAAAATTTGAGCCACCAAAGAAATAAAGTAGCACTGGATTATAACTCAAGGGATAAAATCAATATCCATTACCTCAGTGATAGGTGATCAAAGATAATATCAACAGTAATAAGTCATGTTGATATTACGCACTCTTGATATCATGGCACTTTACCTTTGTGGTCTTCTTCCCCAAAGCCCATAGCTACAGTCTAATCATGAGGAAAACATCAGATAAATCCCAGTTTAGGTGCATCCTATGACAGACTTGACCAGTACTCCTCAAATAGTTAAGCTCATCATGAACCAGAGAAAGTGTGAGAAACTATCACAGTCAGGAGGAGACTAAGCAGGCCTACTATCGAACGTTAATGTGCTATCCGAGGTGGGATCCTGGAACAGAAAAAGATATTAAGCAAAGGAAATTTGGATAAACTATGAAGTTCAGTTAATAAACTAAACCATTTACTAATAAGCTAAACTCAACTAAGCTCAACTTTAGTTGGTTCATTCATTTTTACAAATGTACTGTAGTAGTATAAGTAAGATGTTAATAATAGGGGATACTGGGTACAGGGCATAGGGGAACTCTGTTCTGTCTTCTCACTTTTTCTGCAAATCTAAAAGTAGTTTGGGTGCCTGGGTATCTCAGTCGGTTAAGAGTCAAAATCTTGATTTCAGCTCGGGTCATGATCTTATGGTTTGTGGGATCAGTCCCCACATTGGGCTCTGCGCTGACAGCACGGAGCCTGCTTGGGAGTCTCTTTCTCCCTCTCTTTCTCTCTGCCCCTCTCCCCGTTGGCACAGGCATGCACTCTCTCTCTCTCTCTCAAAATAAAAAACTTTAAAAATAAATTTAAGGGGCGCCTGGATGGCTCAGTTGGTTGAGTGTCTGACTTCGGCTCAGGTCATGATCTCACGGTTCATGGGCTCAAGCCCCGTGTCGGGCCCTGTGCTGACAGCTCAGAATCTGGAGCCTGCTTCACATTCTGTGTCTCCCTCTCTCTCTCTGCACCTCCCTGGCTCATGCTCTGTCTCTGTCTCTCTCTCAATAATAAATAAGCAATAAAAAAATAAAAAGTAAATAAGTTTAAGGGGTGCCTGGGTGTGTCATTCAGTGAAGTGTCCAACTCTTGGTTTTGGTTCAGGTCATGATCTCACAGTTTCATGAGTTCAAGCCCCACATGGGGCTCCAGGCTGACAATGCGGAGCCTGCTTGGCATTCTCTGTCTCCCTTTCTCTCTCTGACCCTCCCCCACTCACACTGTCTCTGTCTCTCTCAAAATAAACAAATAAATAAACTTTTAAATAAATAAATAAATAAATAAATAAAGTGACCTTAGACAAATTATCCATACAAAATAAATAAATAAAAATAAATTTAAAAATAAAAGTATTCTAAAAAATAAGCCCTATTGGGGCACCTGGGTGGCTCTGTCTGCTAAGTGTCTGACTTTGGCTCAGGTTATGATCTCACCGTTCGTGGGTTCAAGCCCCGCATGGGGCTCTGTGTTAACAGCTGGGAGCCTGGAGCCTGTTTCCGATTCTGTATCTCCCTCTCTCTCTGCCCCTCCCCTGCTCATGCTCTGTCTCTCTCTCTCTCTTTCTCAAAAATAATGACTAAAACATTTTATAAAAAATATTAAAAAATAACCCTATTCTATAAAAAATATAAAATATAAAATATATAAAAATATAAATATAAAATATTTATATAAATATAAATATATAATATATTTATAATTATACATATAAACAATATATATTTATTATTTAAATAATATTTAAATATTTATTTAAGATATTTTTTTAATTATTAGTTTAAAATTATGTTTAAATTATTAATTTAAAATTATTAAATAATAAATATATATGTATATATAAATATATAAATATAAAAATATATAAAATATAAAATATAAAAAATATTTTAAAAACCCATTTATAAAAAAATAACCCTATTAAAAATTATCATTTTTTAAAATGTTTATTTATTTTGAGAGAGAGAGAGCACAGGCAAGGGAGGGGCAGAGAGAGAGAGAGAGAGAGTGAGAGAGACTCTTAAGTGCTGACAGCACAGAGCCTGACATGGGGCTAAAAATTATTTTTTAAATTGCTCACCATTAACCTAAAAACATCTGCTGCCATTAAAAACTGACGTAGATCTTCAGCAAGTTAAACACAGGCATATAACACACGTATTACAGGATGATAAAAGGTATTTGAATAGTAGCATATAGAGTGTGGTAGCATTTATATTTTGAAAAAATATGCACACGTACACATACATCTATACATATAGATACACATACATCTCTACAAATGCTTTGGCAGAGGCCTACAGACATTCATAAACAACTACAGTGACTCTCTCTAGGGAAGGATTAGGGGGTTGAGGTATCTGTAGCTTTTGGATAATATTTCAAAGCCCAATATTACTTGCATAATCATAAAATAGATCACAAACATAAACTTTTAAAAGGAAAATATGCTGCCCTCCTCAGTCATAGAAACTAGTTCCTGACCCCCAAGATGGATCTCAGACTTTGTGCCTCAGTCTCCCCTCCCAGGATCAGCACAATACCTGGGTCCCTTCCCTACCTCAGATCTCAGCCGGTCATGGCTTCTGTCCTTCCTCTTTAACCTTTGTCCTAAAGATTCCAGGATGTTTTGTGTGATTGATGTGAAAGGTCAAATAGGAAAGCTCCACCGAGAACTCCGTGCAAGTTTTACAAATGATTAGCTACCTAGAGTTTTTTATATTTGCCTTCCCCTGTTTTTTCCCATTTAAGGGGTTGTCAAGAGTTTCCGACCCTGGAATGGTAATAATAATGTTACACAACACTTATTTATTCAACAACTAAATTTATTAGCACCTGGCTAGGCACTGTGCCTAGGTACTAGGGATAGAATCAGTGAACAAAACAAGACAAAAACCCTCCCCTCAAGGAGCTTACATTCTAAGAGAGGGAGAATGATGATGTTGAAATTTTTTTGTAAGTAATACCTAAAGTAAGTGAGTGGTATGAGCTCTGGGAGGAAGACAGAACAGGAAATCCGGGATAAGTTACAATTTTAAGTAAGCAAATTGGTTGGAGGTTACTAATTGGTAATGTTTCAGTAGAAACAAGTGAAGCACTTTTTTTTTTTAATGTTTATTTTTACGTGGGGCTTGAACCCACGAACCCGTGGGATCGTGACCTGAGCCGAAGTCGGACACCTAACCGACTGAGCCATCCAGGTACCCTGTTAAGTGAAGTACTTGTTAAGTATGATGTCTTTGAATCCTCCCAATTGCCCCTATGAATGAAATATTCTCACGATTCCCATTTTACAGATGGGAACCTAATTTAAGTATTCTGATGATTCCCCATCTTCCGTCACAGCAGTGGTGAGGAACCTGAGTTTTGGAATAGAGGAGGAATCTGCCAAAGCACAGCCAGTAAGGGCAAAGCTGGATCTGAGTCCTCTGAGCCTGGGCCCTTCACTACCACTCTGTGATGTAATAGATTAGCTCTTTTTTATGATGTGCTGGTGGTTTAGATCCTGTCTCCCCGCTCTTCTGACCCATTAAGTGAACACTTCCGGCCCTCCAGCTGATGCTTCACAGGCTGAGGTGGGCACGTACACCCGGTGTCAGGAACCCCAAGGCAGTCCCATCTTTCTTGTTTGCCCTTTCTCTGCTTTTTGCCTCCTGCCTTCTGACAAGCCTTTTCAAATGGCAGCCTTTTTTAGACTTGCTCTTCTAGTCTCTCTCTGCCCTCCAACCTCACACATAAAAAACCCAGCTGGAGCCAGAGCCCCGCCACGGTCCCGTGGGACTCACCCCAGTCTGGCCTGCCCCTGCTTCTTGGTGGGGATGGAAGCAGGGGAATCAGGCAACTCAATAATTCAGTTTAATGTTTTGACCCACAGTGGGGAAAAAGCAAGTTAGTTCTCTCAACTGGCAAGATCATTAAAAACCAAAAAACCATGAACACGTTCAGCATTAATTTTTCCATGTTCTGGGTAAAACATGGGTCATGCGGGCCGTTGCTGCCTTTTAGGATGCAGAAAGCAGCATGGAAGGAGAATGCTGCTCAGAGGAAAAAAAGAAAACAACGTCCAGAGAGTGAAGACCAGGTGGGAGAGATGGTTAAATGGCAATGAGTTGTACTAATCGTTTTATAGTAAACATTCCTTACAGCACCTGGCTGGCTGGCTCAGTTGGTAGAGCATCCGACTCTTGATCTCAGTGTCGAGAGTTCAAGCCCTATGTTGGGCACAGAGCCTACTTAAGAAAAAAAATCCCTTGAAAACACAGACTTTCCTGGGTGTAAATAGTCATCTCCCTCGTTCCCCCTTTTCAGATCCTTAAAAGAATACCCAAGAGTAAGATGGTTTCTAACTGGAAGGGGTTGATGGTAAACCAGCCAGAAAACATTTCTGCATCATTAACAAGTTTCCCTATATCTTATTTTGTTTCAATTTTTCTCATTTGATGTAGATTACCTTAATATTTTATTTTTAAATAAAAAATTTATGTTTCTCAAAGTAATTGTGCACAGAGATTAAAGGTAAAATAATACTGAAAAGCTCATAGCCAAAAGCTCTTATGCTGTGTTTTCTGTTACTTTCTTCTCCGTGATTCTGGTCCTCGGGGGATATAATTTGGCTACTGAGCGGTGAGATTTTGTAAAGGCCCCGTTTAGTCCCTTCCTATTTGTTTTGGGTGCTTGTGGGTTTATTTTAACGGAAATGGTGATAATTCACTCGACGGTATTTCTTTTAAGATGAATAATTGCTGCCAGAGAAATATAAAAAGGCACTATCTCCAGCTGGCATCTCGCTCTTTTTTTAAATTAAATTTGTATTTTTTTTTAACCAAAGTTATACATAAGATTTGTTTAATAAGCCAAAATAGTTCTAGCTACAAGTCTGGTGTCTGCTACCTCACAGCAGATCTGTCCTCAATAAATGAGGGAAAATCGCAACCATTTTGCACTGACGGGAAGATCCCCGTGGTGCGTGATGGCTCTGCAGCATCTGCTTCTTCCCCTCTTGGATACAAAGCGGGCAGAGTCAACTTTATAAATCCTATTACAAAAATGGGCATCTTTCCCCAAAGTGTGCATAAGAATGCACGCTTTCTTAGAACATCTGAGCTAAGAGATGAAATACCAAATGAAGCACATTTTTTATTTCTTGCAGTTTGAATAGGGTGTAAGAATGCATTTCCTTTTTAGCTGGATCCTAGGATGGGGCCAAATACCTAACTATGGAAATGCTCGCACATCCCACAATGCGAGTTGACATGAAAGACTTTGCTTCCTCCTGCATGAGAAACCCCCAAAGCCTTCCGTTGCATGATTGAAGGTGCCAGGGCTCTTGGGTCACTGGATAATATGTGGCGTTTTGCATCGTGAGGGCTGTACGGGGCGCACGCATGGTCTGCGCAGTGCAAAATCGCTGCGGCTACCCAGGAGGATCTGCCTAATCTGGACACGTTTGATCCGACAATGGCATCATTTTCAGTGATTGGGCTATTGTTCTAACTAAAATGCTAAAGGTCTTCAAGGTGATTTTTGTTCGTCTGATTTTATGGCCTGAATATTCATTTTTAGTTTTCATTATCTAAGTATAGAAGATATGGTATAGGATCTGAATCTTTTTGAAATTAATTGCACTGTAAATCAAACATATTTCCGTAGAATGCACTTACTCATCATTAGCATGCGAGAGTTTCCAGTAAAATATCTTTAGTATTATTTTTATTATTAACATATTTACACTGTCACTCCAGCCCAGCACCCTTTGTGAATCTGTTTTTAAAATAAATATGACCTGATACCAGAGTGATTGGTGCAATAAAAATGCATGATGTGAAATTAATCAAATATGGTCGGGTTCAATTTATAAGGGACACATTAAGAAAAATTATTTCTTGTTCGGGTATGCCACTCTAGTGAATCAAACGGAGCTGCGTATATTTCAGCAAGATACATGTAAAATCCATTCATTCAACAAACATTTATTATGCATTTACTGTGTGCATCACAGGAGATAAAAATCAAGCTGAGCAGACAAGAAATTCACACATGAAACAACTGAAGACCATAAGCAACTGCATGATTGTGGAATATCCAAGGATTCCAGAAACAAAAGCTTAAGTAGCACTGGTGTAGGGCCCTGGTTAAGGGTGTGGGCTTCTGGATTTATTTCCGTTTTTTTCAGGAAGTGGTCATTAATTTTTGTGTGAAAAAATGAGAGCAGAGAGGCATAATTCATCGTGAAGATAGGTTTTATATTCTGTATATGTGAAGGAAATAAATTTCTAACGCGATGAAATAAAGAGAACAGAAAAAAGAAAAAAACACAGCTTGGTCTTCAGAATCAGACAGATATGGGTTCAGATCCCAGCTCTGCTGCTTATTAGGTAGGGGACCTTGGGCAAGTTCTTTCATTTTGTTGAGCTTTGTTTTTCTTCTGTATAATATGGAGATGCTAAGATCTTTCTCACAGAATTGTTGTGAGAATTAATGTCAATGTGAGAATTAAGAGAGTGTCCTCAGTAAGCATACACTGAATGCGTTGTCATAGTAGGGCTAGAGACAGTCAAAGAAGCTCTCTTCAGAGCTGCTATTGTCAAAGTTGGTTGGCAAGGATGAATTGTTGGGGATCACATTCCAAGTGAAGGAGACAGTATGGACAAAGCCAAGAAGATATGGCTGGAAACCACGTATTCCACTCACTTCTAGAGTGGGGGTTGTGCTTTCTTCATATAGAACCAGCGGGGTAGAAACAAGCCAGGTATTTGCCAGAGAAGCAGATGAGAGGGCTTGAGAGTAACATCTCTATCTTTAAGGTGGCTTAAAGACAAAGAATTTCTAGACAGATAAGCAGGAAGCATCCATGAAAAATCTGCAATCACCAAGCCTTACCAGAATGGAATGCAAGACCCAAACTGTGAGCATCTCGAAGGCTGGGACTTCCCCCGGCTTATTTGGCACTGTATCATACAGCCTAGCACAGAGCCTCTTCCAAGGGAAGCTATCAGTAACTACTTGGTGAATGAATGAATAAACCCCTACACTGTGTAAAATGCAAACAATCATTTACCTGCTAGCTATGTAACCTCAATCCCTATATTTTCATTTCCTCAACTGTAAAACAGGATAAAAGTAACTATCGACCTCACAATGCTGTTGTAAACATCAAATCCATTAATATTTGTTAGTAAGAACAGTGCCTGGCACATGGTTGGTTCTCTATCAGTGTTTATTAAATAAAAAATAAATATCAGTGTTAAAGGGTAGTGTGAGGATTAAATGAGAAAATACTTGAAGAAAACAATTATTTGTGGAGGGAAGTAGAGAGGGAAGAACCTTCCAGACCATGAAATGACCCCACCCCAAGCAGGTTCATTAGTACCCAGGCCCACACCCAACAGGATCTGATGAACCTAGGATTTGTCTTCCTGAGCCCAGCATGCAGTGTGCCTGGGGACTCCTGGACCTACTTGTCCTCCTGCTGCCACCTCCCTTTCCCAAACCCACTGGTACTGGATTACACCCTATTCCAAGGCTCTTACCTGGGCCCCACACTGCCAGCCCACACTACTCCAGGGTTCTGCGGCCATAACCTATCTTTGCACTCATGGCCAATAGCTGAAGCCTTATTTCCATTGAGACAGAATATCTCACTACCCTTTTCCAACCCTCCTTCTCCTTCCTTCTCAGAACAAAAATGCTGCTTCCTTTTGTGGATCATTGTTTTATCCAGAAATCCTACTGCTCGCACCTACCAGGGAAGACCTCTTGGCTGTCAACTCAAGATGGGTTAGACTAGGGCTCACCATGCCCATTGGGCATTATTGTTTAGATGGCTAGTGACCCTCCCTGGCACTGGCCTGCAGATTAGTGCCCACTAAGCCCAAATTCTTCCAGCTCATTAATTCATTCATCTATTCATAAATTAATTCACATATTCATTTAGCTAATGGTAACTCTGTTCCTCCTCTATGCCCAGCATGTGGGGCTGGGGAGACTGAGATCATTCACATGGTGTCCCTGCACTCAGAGAGCTCATAGCCTAATCAGGGAAAGAGATAACTGACAACATGGGGTAATTAAGTGCAAAACAGAGAGAGAGAAATATACACAAGGTAGGAGAGTGAAGGAAGATATTTACTTTTATCTGGGAGAATCAGGGAAGCATTCCCACAAAAACGACATCTGAGACGGATTCTGAAGGAAGACCCAGAGAAATCAGAATCATGGCACAGAGGGATCAAAGTGAGGAGTAGGGCTGTACTATAAGGTGGATGAGAAGCCTAGAGTGGTGGGCAGAGGCCAGACAATAGAGGGAGTTGAACATAGGGTTAAGGAGCTTAAACTTTATATTTTTGGTAAAAGAGAGGAATTGTCATGCTCCCCCAATCCGATCCCTCTTCACTGAAGGGTTTTGTTGCCCTGGTTGTGGCGAGTGCCATCTAGAGGTGGTCTTCTTCTGTCAGGCCCCTTTAGGAATTGCCTCACCTGTGAAAAACCACCTCACTCAAGGTCATGCCCTTCCCTGGCAGGGAAGCTGGAGTCCTATGACTGGTGAGTGCCGAACATAAAGTCCCGTGCCTCTTGCTTCAACTTGGGACAACTCTGCAGGGCCACTGATGTTCCCAGGGGGTCCTCGGAGACTCATTAGTGCTACACTGAAGCTCAGACTCCCCCTCTGCTCCCTCCTGCTTTCTTCCCCTCTTTCCCTTAGGAATCGTTACCAAGGGCAGCATCACCCTGGCCATGAACCCCAGCATCTCTACTTTCTCAGAGCTTTATTTGTTGGGGTTCACCTCTCTGTTTTTCGTACCGCAAGCTCCTACCTGTGGGGCATTGTAACATTTTTCAATCTCTTTCAGATCCCCTAAAAGTCTCCAACCCCACCTCACCCTCCAGCTCCTGCCCTTTCTCTCCTCTGTTTGACAGCTGAATTTCTCCAAAGAGTTGTCTATTAATCACCCACTTCCCCACATCTGCAGATCTCCTACCTTTCATTCCTCTGTTGACTCCATCAAGCTTCTACCACACCCCCCAACTCCACTAAGACAGTCTCACTAGGGCACCAATGCTCATATCATTAAATCCAGTGGACACCGCATAGACCTTAACTCAGTTGATCTATTGACCTCTCTCCCCTTAAAACACTCTTAGTTTCTGTGCTGCCATGCTTTCCTAGTCTCTCTTCCACTGCAAGTGTCCTATTTGGCTCCTTTGTTCTCCATCTGTCCCTAAATTATTGGTGCTCTGTCACAGACCCTCATTTGTCTCACTGTTCACAATCTCCCTGTGTGATCTCATTAACTGTCATGACTGCTCATACCATTGAGATGTTAATAATTCCTAAACCTCTCCTTCTGGTTCAGACCACTCTCCTGAGCTTTGGAATCACAAGCACCCACTGCACATCACCCCTGGTCATTCTGCAGTCTCCATCGGCTCCATTTGCACAACTGAACTCATCCCCCTTTCCTCAAATCTCCAGTTCCCCTCAGTGTCTCTGCCTCTGCTTTTCTCTAGTTCTTCCAGCCAGATTCCTGAGGATCTCCCTGATCAGATACCACCCAGCTACAACCTCGGACTTAACCCTCTTCCCCAACTCCTGACACAGATACGTACGTGATTCAAAATTAAACCATCTGCTGGTTGTAGTGGCCCAGTCAAGACTGGGGCTCTTGAATGACTCTCAAACACCATAGGAACCAGAAATTGGAAAGCCTTCAGAACCTTGGGAGCTGTCCAGCTCCCTGCCCACACCCCCATTCCAGGCCACACCCTTTCTTCTTTCCCCAAATGTTCTGTTTACAAGTGGCTTTCTCTACTTCTCCCTGTGCAGTTGACTAAACATGACTGACCCAGAGGTCTGGAGGTTACAAGTCCCCAGTTCAAGTTGCCAGCAAACAAGTCAGGGTCTTCCAGGTGCAAGTGGAAATCCCCAGAAGAGAAGTGGATTGGTTTAGCTGTAGGCAAGTGCTCATCCCTGGTCCAATAAGCTAAGGCTAGGAGGGTTGGGCCCTGGGGCAGGAAATGTGGGTTTGGAGACTCATTGGGGTAGGTGTGAAGTTCAAAAAAAAAGTGGGATCTGATGCTGGGCAACTACCTAAAACATGAATTTTACTGCCATGAAAAATCACAGTTGTCCAAAATTCCCAAGGATTATAAAATTTCATCTTAGCAAATACCTAACCTCTCTGCTTGTATCTTATGGTTTTGTGAAGCATCATTTATTTGTTTCACCTCCTTTCCTCTTTCCACCTTATTGTACTAATGAGCAGTAACATAGTAGGAAGAACATGATAAGGAACATAATCCACGAGTTTGTCTCTAAAAAATAAAATCTTAAAGATGCACTTGATCAGTATTTTCCCCGGTAACACAAAGTTATTACCCATAATAATAAAAGAAAAGGCCTTATGAGTCCATTTTAATTGTTTCTGCATTAAAATCTGACCTAGAAATTCAAAATGGATGATAATCAAAAGTATCATTGAGTCGCTCCTGACAGAAGCAAGTTTATAACCTGTGTATAAGTTCTTAGGAAATAATATCACCAAGAAATCTTTGATGGCCCCCTTATGGGTAAAAAAAAAATAATTTTGGAAAATTTATTTTCAGATCAGCATATTGGAGCATAATTCTTAAAGAAACTTTTACTTTAAATCAGTTTTATTGTAGGCCTAGAAAAGAAACAGGACTAGGAGATGAACCTAGTGCTGACAAGAAGCTAGAGAGAGAAAAAGAAATATACTGTGGGACCACTTGTTTTTAAGAAATGAAACTCTGGATTTATGTGCCAGTTGCAAAAAAAATCTCTCTAGGCACACTCTTCAGAAACTATTTGGATCTTCTCTGAAGTTTTTAGCACATTTCAAATACAAGCAAATTCCTTGTTTCAAGATAGTGATTTTTTGATACCCTATTTATTCATTTATTGGACAAAATATTTTCTAAGCATCAATTATATATGAAGTGTTGTTCAGGTGTTGAATGTCAAAAGATCTTTTCTTCAAGGAACAGAGTATTTAAGATACAATTCAAATGCATGGATACCTGTGTTCACAGCAACATTATTCACAATTGCTAAAATGTGGAAGCAGCCCAAATGTCCATCAATGGATGAATGAATAAACAAAATATGATACACACATATGATGAAATATTACTCAGCCTTATAAAGGAAGAGGATTCTGATACATGCTAGAACATGGGGGAAACTTGATGACATGATGCTAAGTGAAATAAGCCCGACACAAAATGACAAATGCTGTACGATTCCACTTATATGAGGCATCCAGAGCCATCGAGTTCACAGAGACAGAAAATAGCATGGTGACCTCCAGGGGCTGGGGGAAGGAGGAAATGGGGAGTTGGTATTTAATGGGGACAGGGTTTTAGTTTGGGAAGATGAAAAAAGTTCTGAAGAAGAATGGTGGTAATGGTTGCATATCGGTGTGAATGTGCTTAATGTCCCTGAGCTGGACACTTAAAAGTGGTTAAAATGATAAGTTATGTATATTTTACCACAATCAAAAAAAAAAAAAAAAAAGGTAACATTTATAAGAACCCAACTGATACTGGGGACTCAAAAATGAGGCACTTCCTTCCTTTCAGGACTTGTAAAAGACTCTCTTGAGGTGACACTAAACCAGGGAAGCAACATATATGGTGGAAAGGGTCAGAAGTCTCCAGTCCCAATTCCACTGTCACTTAATAATGTATGACCTTGGACAAGTGACATAACCACTCCAAAGGCAGTGGAGCCTGGGGGTTATTTACCAGGATGCTGAGCGAGACAACTTGTTTGAACTGTAGTTCATTAACCTGCCATGTGAACTTGGTCAAGTTATGTGACATTTTTAGGTCTCGGTTTCTCCAACTATGAATGGGACGTTAATGCCCAACTCACAGTGTTGTCATGAAGGTTTAACTCAATGAGGTATGGGAAACCGTTAGTACAGGGCTGCCACAAACTAAGTGCTCAGTAAGTGTAAGCAGCTGCTATTTTCTGAATCTGATCTATAAAGTCGGGTTCATATTACTTGTCTTAAAATTTTTGAGCTATTTTGAGCATCCGTAGGTAGAGACACTGTCTGTGAAAGAAGTTGAACAGCATTTTTGAAGATTGGTAAGATTTGGGCGTGCATTCCCGTTGAAGGGAATAGCAGGACCAAATGGCAGGAGGCCAGAAAGTGTGAGGCAATAGGGGTGATTACAAGATGGAATGTATGAAAAAGAATAGTGGGAAATAAGGCTGGAGAGAAAGAACTAGGATAGTTTATGGAGGACCTTGAAGGCCTGGCCAAGAAGCACATTCCAAAAGAAGCATATTCCATGGAATATAAGTGAAAGAAAGAGGGCAACGATCATGCCATGATGAGATTTGTCACTGAGAATTAAATTTGGAAGATGTGTTGGGCTACCTTCAGGATGATGTCCATCTTTGCCTGTATGAGGTCCCGGGGTCAATACAGGCATCTCGACCAAAAAAAAAAAAAAAAAAAAACAAAGGAAAAAAAAAGATGCATATCTTACATTGGGCTGCTATAACAAAATACCACAGACTGAGTGGTTTAAACAACAGACATCTACTTACTCTCACAGTGCTGGGGCCTAGGAAGTCTGAGATCAGGGTGCCAGAATGGTCAGGCTCTGGTAAGGGCCTTCTTCCCTTGCAGATGACTGACAATATCCTATATCCTATACCCTCACTACATCCTGACAAGGCAGAGAGAGGAAGTTCTGGTATCTCTTCCTCCTTTCATAAGAGCACTAATCCCATCACGGGGTCTCTATCTTCAAGATCTCATCTGAACCTACTGAGTCTCCTAAAGTTATACCTCCTAATGCTATCACAATGAAGGTTATGGCTTCAAGATATGAATTTGGGGGTGTGTGTAAATATTCAGTCCATAACAGCTCCCAGTGACCCTTATCTCCTGATATTCATGTTCTGTATAATCCTCTCCCCTGGAGTGTGGGTTGGACCTAATAACTTTTTTCTATGAGAGAACACAGCCAAAGTGCTAGAATGTCACTGAGGAGATTATGTTACAAAAAGACTGACCTCCATCTTGCTTGCTCTCTCTTGCTCTCTGGCTTTCTCACCCTTTTCAGAGCTGGCTGCTATGTTGTGAGCTGTGTTCCAGAGGGGCCCATGGGTCAAGAAACAGGTATCTCTGGCCAATAGCCATTGGGCACCTGAGGCCTGGCGACAGCCAGATGAGTGAGCTGAGAAGTGGGCCCTCCCCCTGATGAGCCTGGAGGTGACTGCAGCCCCAGCTGTCACCTTCACTGCAGTCTCCTGAGAGACCTTAAGCCAGTGGCACCCAGTTAAGCTGCTCCAAATTCCTAACACACAGAAACTCTAAGATAATAAATGTTTGTTGTTTTAAGCCAACAAGTTTTGGGGTAATTTATTACACAGCAATAGATAATTAATACAGAGCCCAATAAGACTGCCTTCACTTAGATGCCAGCCAAAGTTCAAGGTTCCCCAGTCTACCTGCACTTCTAATCAACTGGCTACAAACTTGGGTATTCCCATGACCCTTTAAGGTTCAATAATTTACTAAATGACACAGAACTCTGAAAAGCACTACACTTATGATTACAGTTTCATTATAAAGGATATAAATCAGAACCAGTCAAATGAAGAGACACATAGGTCATGGTCTAAGAGGGACCTGAACACAGAGCTTCCGTGCTCTCTCCCCGGGTTGTCAGAGCACATCATTTTTCTGGTATATCAGTGTGTTCCCCAACCAGGAAGATCCACTGAGCTTTGGTGTCCCGAGTTTTTATTAGGGCTTTATTACAAAGGCATGATTGGTTGGTTCATTGCCCACATGAATGAACTCAATCTTCAACTCCCTTGTCATCCTGGGAGAATGAAGTGGCTCAGAGCCCCAACCCTCTGATTACGTGGTTGGTCTTTCTGGTGATCAGTCCCTATCCTGAGTCTTTTTGTTAGCATAAACTCAGGTATGATCCAAGGGGCTCATGAAAAAAAGAGACACTCCTCTCACTTAAGAAATTGCAAAGGTTTAGGGCGCCTGGGTGGCTCAGTTGGTTGAACATCCAACTTCGGCTCAGGTCATGATCTCATGGCTGGTGAGTTTGAGCCCTACGTTGGGCTCTGTGCTGACAGCTCAGAGCCTGGAGCCTGCTTCTGATTCTGTGTGTGTCTCTCTCTCTGCTCCTCCCCTGCTTGCACTCTGTCTCTCTCTCTCTCTCAAAAAGGTTTTAGAAGTCACCTCCTAGGAATCTAGGACAAAGACAAGGCTATTATTATTATTATTATTATCATTATCATTATTATTATATAACATCTCTCTGCCTGTAGGAGCTTCTACTATATACCAGGCACTGTGCTAGGCTATTCTTCCATCCATCATTTCTTTATGTAATTATAGTGCTAGATCAGCTTTGCTGCAAGAAGCAAAAAACCCAGACCAATAGGAACTTAAAAATAGGAATTAAATTTTCTCACATAACTAGGAATCTGGGAGTAAGCAATTACTGGTTTTGTTCAGATAGTCAACAATGCCTGGAGGCACCTAGGCTTTTCCTGTCTTTCTGCCCCACTTGCCATGTTTATTTTTGTTTTTAATAAATGCTTTATTTTGGAATATTTACAGAGAATTGAGTAGTAGAGAGTTTTCTAATACCTCCCACCCTGTTTCGCTATTATTAACATCTTATGTTAATATGGAACATTTATGGGGCGCCTGGGTGGCTCAGTCGGTTAAGTGTCCGACTTTGGCTCAGGTCACGATCTCGCGGTCCGTGAGTTCGAGCCCCGCGTCAGGCTCTGGGCTGATGGCTAGGAGCCTGGAGCCTGTTTCCGATTCTGTGTCTCCCTCTCTCTCTGCTCCTCCCCCGTTCATGCTCTGTCTCTCTCTGTCTCAAAAATAAATAAATGTTAAAAAAAAATTTAAAAAAAACGGAACATTTGTTACAATTAATGGACCAATAGTGATACATTATTATTAACTTATGTCTATAGCTTATTCAGATTTCCTTAGTTGTTACCTAATGCCCTTCTTCTGTTCCAGAATCCAATCCAGGATACCACTTTACATTTAGTTGTCGTAGCTCTTCAGACTCCTCTTGGTTATGAGGGTTTATTAGATATTCTTTGTTTTTGGTGACCTTGACAGTTTGGAGTACTAGTCAGTTATTTTATAGAATATCCCTAGGCTGAAATTTGTTTAGGGCTTTTCTCACGATTAGACTGGGATTATGGGTTCGGAGGAGGGAGAAGACAGAGATAAACCACTAAACTCTGTTGATCTTTATCCTCATGTTGTCACCTCATTGTGACAAGATGGCTGCCACCACTGCTCCAGAACGAGAACCACATTCAAAGGTGGAAAGAGGCAAGGAAGGAGAGAAGAGCCATGTCCGTCCCTTATTTTTTATCAGGAAAGTCATCCCATCATCCTTGTGCCTTGACAGATACAGAAGGCAGGGGACAGGATGTTCATAGTTGATTTAGACAATATCTGAGACTGAACACATTGCTATTGGAATAAAATCACAGTTCTATCAGCATGGAAAAATGTGGGCGAGCAACAGACAGTGTCAGGTCCAAGTGCCTACTGTGTATGAGACTGTATTATACTAGGTGCTATGGGAGATGGAAGGACAAAGAAATGGTGCTTTCTGCTAAACTTTGCAGAAATTATGTATTTCAGTAAATATTCTCTTTTAAGGACCTCATTGCAGAATGGTGCACTATTATCCCACTGACTCTTTGGTTGCTCAAATACATCCACAGAAGGTGATGATTTGTCACATGTCACATTTGCTAGCAACTGTAAAGACCACTTCTGAAGAGTCGTTTCTAGGGGCGCCTGGGTGGCCCAGTCAGTTGGGCATCTGACCTCAGCTCGGGTCACAATCTCAGAGTTCGTGGTTTCAAGCCCCACTTCAGGATCTGTGCTGACAGTGCGGAGCCTGCTTGGGATTCTCTCTCCACCCCCCCCCATCCCTCCCCCACTTGTACCCTTTCTTCCTCAAAATAAAAGAAAAAAGAGTCATTTCTAGAGAGATGGAGCAACGATGTGTTGGAAAGTAAATATCTAGTCAGTTTCTCCAAAGCAACAATTTGGAAAAGTTTAATCTTTCTTAGATGTCCAAGTTTTGTTTTAAGTCAAATCAATCATGTTATAGTCACACCTCAAAATTCTTTGCCCAAACATATTTATGAACCAGATGAGAAAACTAACAGGTGAATTGAGAGCAAACAACACAGGACTATTGAGTATGGTAATAAATTACATACGTCAGGCAATATGTTCTGAGAGGTTAGAGCGGATGAAGATCAGTGAAGGCAGGCATGGCAGGAAAGGCAGGGAAAAAGGCAGGGTCCTAGATGGCCAGGAAGAATGGCCTGCCTGAGCTTTGGTCTTCATTTCCCTTCTCCATTGCCAAGATATCCAGATTCTTCTAACAGAGTTGTTCATTCTCTTTTTATTAGGTACTGATTATTATTTTCATTGATTTACAGTTCACCTGTCAAGGCCTTGTGATTTTTACTTAGTAATCTTAATTAAATGACTTTTTTTTTTCCACAGTGTTTCATAGGGTGGGCTTTGCAGCCACACAGATCAAGATTTGAATTCAAGGTCCAGCACTTACTGGCTTTGTGGTATTGTGTAAGTTCCTTACCCTCTCCCATTCTGTTTCCTTATTTAATAATAACCTTACCTAGATAAGGCTGTTGTGAGCCTGAAATAAGATGAAATAAGGGGAACACAGAGCATAGTGTCCCGCCCTGAGAGAGTGCTCAATAATGGCATCTGCTGTGATGATCACTATATTAATGACAGAGGCAATGGTGATGTTAATATAAACCTATGGGGAAGGATGGATATGTGAGAGCCCCTACTTGGTTTTCACCATTTTGTCACTGTTAACTTTACATGAATGTACACTCACCAAAAGTAAATTACATTTCCCTTGACTTTTTAATAATCACTGCCTTAGAAAGAGCAAAGATGGATTCAGGTGCTTAGGGAGGTTCTCTATTCTATTATCTGTGAAGGCACCAAACCACGTGACTCAGATTGCTGAGCGGAGACAAGGCAACATCCTACACGAGAAACTGGCAAAGGCACAAAAGATCTTGGAACATGTGCAATTAATTGACACCGTTTAGTGGGGCTTGGAAATCAATCTAAAAGAATTTACAATTTAAATCAATGGTGATTGTCAATGAACCTATGAGGGAATCCTTGCTAGGACCCTGTAGCTTTTACTGCAACCCATATTGACAGTAACAAAAAGAGAAGTCTCCCAAGCAGAAGGTCAATCTAATCCAAGCACTTAATGCAGAATTATGATATCAAATTTCCACACCACTGAATGACCATGGGTTTAGAGGTGTGTGCCATAAAATAGCTTCGGGGGCTAGACATTTAACAAGTTGTTTTATTCCTAATTGCTGGCATTTGCTTAACTGTTTTCTTAATTCTAATTTATGTTTTTATGTTCCAGTTTGTTTACATAGCCCATAGTTCCCAATTGCCTTTATTTGCTTAAGTGTTTCTTTAATTTTATTTACATTTTTATATATGTTGCTTTGCTTACATAACTCACTGTTTGGAGTGGGCTAGAAATAACCATAAATCCCCATTGCTAATTAGCTTCATCCTCATGACTGATTAGTCAAGCTTATGAGCCTAGAAGAAGGGCAGGAAGGTGGCCTGATAGTGAGTCACAGGATCAATGAATTTTAGAACTGGAAGGAATTTAGAAGTTAAGGCGTCTTTCAGACAGAATTCTGTGGTTTTACATCTTCAGCATTGGAAAATTAACGAAAGATTGGCTGCTGGCTCTTGTTCCTTTATGCAAAAAATGCATAAGGATTTGGTGACAGCTTTGAAAAACAAGTGAAGAATAAAGAGAAAGCCCAATCAATGATGTCTATGAGTAACCCATAATGGGGGCTTGAAAGAAGAATCAGAAACTTGACATATGAATGGGCTATAGAAGAGCAGAGAATATTAATGAACATGAGGGGGCTTCTTTGGAAGTAAGTAAGCAGAGTGGATTATTTGGAACTCCCTCTCCAGCAGCTGTGCAGTTTGTAAAGATTTTAGCTTGCCTAACTATAAGGTTAGCTATTAGCTTTGCAGTGGGGAGTATTTAAAAGTACACACAACATATGAAGGAAAGAACCTGGAACCGAGTAGCCTGCTTCATTCCAAGAATCCATCTGGCATGTAAAGAACTGCTTGTCCTACATTAAACCCTGCAGAGTAAGAGCCATTTTTCATATCTCATACCCCTATTTTTGGTTTCAGATAAGACAGCTTACTGAGTTTGGGGAATGAACAAGACTTTTCAGAAACACCTAACCAAAGAACCCATTTACGATGAGCTCCGCGAAACTCAAAATGGAGAAAACATGTTGAAGCCTTTTGGGAAATCAGGTTACAAGAAAGCTCAAGCGTCCACAAGCGGCTGAAATCTAGATCCCTAAATAATGTGCGGTTTTAGCTATTTGTAGACAGAGAACAATGGAAGAAAAGGCGTTATGGATATGCAAATCTGTGGCTGGGAACCCCACCATTAAATGACTCATGGTGATGGGGTAAGTTGATGAGTGAAATCTAGTCTATCCTTAAGTAAACATATCTTTGTAATAAAGAGCTCGTTTTTGCAGCTTTGGTCCATCTGGAGGCAGCTGAAAGCAAACTCTGCCAAAGGAGTAATCCCTGGATTACCAAGAATTGCAGAGTATGTGAAGTGTTGTGAGGCTTGAATTGGTCCTGGATGTCAGGCCCTTTCCCTCCTCCCCGAGACAGTTCCCTCTGACATATTTTCATTTGCTCCCCTTTCAAGAGAGTGTATGGCATTCGGATCCGCTCAAAGCAGACATCAAACATGCGGGACAACAGGCCACCACCTTACCTGGTCACCTCTTGAGGAACAGCCCAAGGCCGGAGCGCGGGCCCAACTCGGAGCAGCGCCCTCTCTGTTACTATGGTGATCGCGGGGGGCGGGGCGGGGCCACCATCCGCAGCTTCCCCGCCTCTGCCCAGGACATTTCGAACGCTCCAATTGCGACAGCTCTTTCTTGCCTCTGTCCCGCCCCGTTCGGTTCCTAGCGTAATGCGATTGGCCTGGGACTGGCGGCCGGAACCCTGAGGGTACCACCTCCCGACGGGAAGAGCGGGAAAGTGTACCAGGCGCTGTCCAAGGCGTGAAGCTCGCGGAGCTGCCGGGAAGCACATGGGTGGCTTTGGAACGAGTTGCCCCGTGTCCCGTGCACAACTCTTCGCACTCATGACTGCTAACACTAGGGATCAGGAGCTGGGGTGTGGGTACAGCGTTTGCAGGCCGGGTGGGGGGGGCCCAGACCCGCGGGCGGAGGACGCATCCAGGCGTGAGGACACAGTGCCGCGCTCTCGGGCGCTGGGGCTCAGAGGCCAGAGGGGCGGGCCGTAATTCGGGGGCGGCACCAGCGGCGGCGGCGGGAGGCGCAGAGCCCAATGAGCGCGCGCGCCGCCCTCGGGGGCGGAGCGTGCGGAGCGCTCCCCGCCCTCCCTCTCGCCCCCGCCCCTCCCCCCGGGCGCCGGGGCCGCAGTGAGTGAGTGGCACTGGCAGCCTGTCAATCCCTCAGCCGAACGGCCTTCGAGCCCGGTCCGCGGCGGCTGCTGGCAGGGTGCGCGGCTCCGGCAGTGGCGGCGGCGACTTCTCCCGCCCCATCAATCTGCTGTCCGCCCGGCGCGCGGCCCGCCGGGGCCCTCCATCGGGCT
The DNA here is from genome assembly GCF_016509475.1 of Prionailurus bengalensis. Lineage (NCBI taxonomy): Eukaryota > Metazoa > Chordata > Mammalia > Carnivora > Felidae > Prionailurus > Prionailurus bengalensis. Next base: position 84,734,667 of record NC_057359.1, read on the forward strand.
CCGCGCCCCGCTGCGCCGGCCCGCCTGCTCCCAAACTTTCCTCCTCCGCCCCCTTCGCTCCTCTCGGCCCGCCCGCCGGCCTCCTCCTCCGCCGCCGCCTGCCGCCGCCGCTCCCTCCCCCGGGGCCGCCGGGGCTCGGATCCCGCCCGGCCGAGGAGGCGGCGGCGGCGGCGGCCGAGGGAGGGGAGTGCGCAGGCTGGCGCGGGGGGCGGCGGGCGTCCCGGCAACTCGGCCGGCGCTGAGGAGCAAGTTGCGCGGGGCCGCCCGGCGGGGCGCGCGGCGGCGAGGAGGCGGCGCGGCGGCCGCGTGAGGGCAGCGGGCGCCGCTGCCTCCGCCTCCGCCACCGCCGCGGAGCCCGGCGCTTCCGCCCGGCGCTTCTCCTGAGCTTCGGCGGGGGCGGAAGCCGGAGCCGGGCGCCCGTCCGCACCGCCTCAGCCGCGGGCCCCGCCGGCCGGGCCGCCCCCTCCCCGCGCGGGCGGGGAGCGCGCGGCCGCCTCCCCCTCCCCCTCCCCCTCTTTTCTTCTCCTCCCTCGTCGCCGCCGCCGCCGCCGCCGCCGCCGCCGCCGCCGCCGCCGCCTCAGCCTTCGCCTCAGCCGCCGCCGCCGCCCGCTCCCGCCCGCGCGCGGCGGGATGGACGATCAATCCAGGATGCTGCAGACTCTGGCCGGGGTGAACCTGGCCGGCCACTCGGTGCAGGGGGGCATGGCCCTGCCGCCTCCCCCGCACGGCCACGAAGGGGCGGACGGCGACGGCAGGAAGCAGGACATCGGCGACATCCTCCACCAGATCATGACCATCACCGACCAGAGCTTGGACGAGGCGCAAGCAAAGTTGGTGTCGTCTCATTAAGCATCTTTTGTGTGTGTGCGGGAGCCGGGCCCGCGGCCGAGTCGCGGCCCGGGGTGGCGCCCGGGGCAGGGGCCTCAGCCCCGGGCAGGGAACTTTCTCCGCAAATCGCCCGCCCGCCCGGGCCTCGGGGGGACTTGCCCTCACCCCTCGACGCGGGCGGGAGTCGGCAAAGTTGCTCTCGGGGCTTGGGACGGACTTGGTGCCACGCGGATTTTGTGGTTTTCTCGCCCTCCCTCGCCTGGCCCTCTGGCAGCCCGGCCCCCTCCCACGGATTCAAACCTCCCGCCTGGACCCCGTGCACGCCGCCCCAAGAGGGCCCGGGGCCGCACTTGCGGGAAGTGCAACTTTCTCCTCCGGCCGGGAGTCGCGGTGCAGGGCTCCACTGGCCGCGGGACGCCCTCGCTGTGCGGGCGGCCGCCCCAGCCGGGCGGGCGCCGGGCGATGGGCGGTTCCCTGGCGGGTCCGGGTGCGGGCGGCCAAGTTCTCGGGGAAGGGAGGGCCGCCTCGCAAACTTTGCCGAGCTGTCACCGCCCGCTGGCCGCAGTCGGCCGGGCGCCCGCGCCGCGCCCGCTCCCCCTGTGGAGGGCTGACGCGGGAGCCCCGCCGCGCCGTCCCCTCCCCCGGGTCGCCGCCGTCTGCCGGGGTATCCAGGCTCCCCGCGCGGGTTCGCGCCCTGCGGTCGCCGAGGCTGCTGCCTGCCGGGCAGATGGGTCGCGCCTCGTTCGGGCTGGAGCTTTAGCCGCCGGAGCTTGCGGGCTGTCGCTAACTAGTCAACTTGAGTTTCTGTTGACTTGTCGTGGTTCCAAGGAGCCTTCCAAAATAGAGGGCCGGAATTAAATCTTGGGTCTAACTTAAAGGAAGGCGCCATATTATTCCATAGGTGATGCTAATACCTTTGTGTTTTGCTATTTGTTTTTTAGGAAACATGCCCTGAACTGTCACAGAATGAAACCCGCGCTCTTCAGCGTCCTGTGTGAGATCAAAGAGAAAACAGGTAAGAGGCTGCGCCCCACAGTGGGCCTGGAGACCCCCGAGGTGGGGTCAGAGCTACTCCTTCCACTCTCCAGTTGAGAGCTGCTGCTTTTGGGCACCGCCATCTTTGATCATTCTCTGCTTCCCACCTCCTGGTCTTGAGAAAAAACTGCAATAAATCTGGAGTCGATTTCTCAATTCCGCTCCTGGTATAAAATGAAGTGTAGATGCGGACGGGGCTGGGTCGCTGTCCCCAGGCGGCCGCCCCTGGCTGCGGGCTGGGAGGGGGCCCAGAGCACCAGCCGCCCTCTCCCGCTCCTTTCGCCTCGTTTGTGTGTCAGTTTTTAAAAGGAGCAACGGGAGACTGGATGCCAGGGACCGAGTCCCCGGGAGAAGCATCGCCCGAACTTTGTTTTACTTAGACAGCCCTAAGCTTCAGCTCCACAAATAGAAGAATAGACTCAATTGAACGGACTCCAGTAGGATGTTTGAATTAGTGTTTTAGTTGGGAAGGCTACTTTTAAGGACCCAGAAAGGGTAATGATGTGTTTAGGCATGTTCAACGTATTACCTCTATTAGTACTTTCATTAAATTTTATGCTTGAAGTCATTACACTGTAAATATGTTTAATATATTTTGTAAAGTAGAAAAAGGTTCACAGTTGCAGATTAAACAATTTTTGAAGTGTCCAAGGCAGGGAATGCAGGAGAAGACAGGTTTTGCAGAAGTGCTGAAATAAAAACTACAAGAACACGTTAAACAAATTTCTGGCAATTGACTTCAATTTAATTTTCTTGTTAGACTTTTTAAAATTAAGGGTATTTTAGTCTTGAGGTGGTAGTAGTGACTCAAATGGAATTGGAAATTTAATCTAGATGTTTTAGTTCCAATTTGGCATTATCTGCCCTGTATATGGCAAATAAGTGCATTAAACAAGCTTTACTGTGTGTGTGTGTGTGTGTGTGTGTGTGTGTGTGTGTGTGTGTTGGCTATATGGTATTATAAAGTTGCTGTTTTTTAACTTCAGGCAAAGAAGAGAAAGTTAAAAGTTCAGGATATAGCAATATCCAAATGATGCTGTTTAAAACATTAAATGTCATTGTGTTTAAATCGAGTGTACAAATAATAACACACAAAATATACTTGTTTGTTGGTAGGAGAGTTGCCCTCCTTTTAAACAGATTTTTCACTCTGCAATGCTATTCTGATTCTAAAAGTAATCAAAAGAAGATGATGGGTTTTTGCCACCTTTTAAAATATATGCTAAGACCCTAAGTAACAGAAAATATTGAGATCCTTAAAGATAGTTTTCCTCCTTTTCATTCACATAGTATTCATGGTTTGTAAATGTTGAGTGATCCCTTTTAAGGTATATTTTACATTTTGAAAACCACAGGCATTTTAAATTCCTAACTTTTACTGTGTGTTGATTTTTAGCCATCTTTTAGCAAGCAATGTGATTTAAAATGGTAGATAATTTTTATCTGACTATAAAATAAGACACCAAACATTAAATCTTGAAGATTTTTAGTTTAGAAGCCTGAAAGTGTACAATTCTCAGTAAATTATGTTGCTTAATGTCCAAGGATTTTCTTGCTATCAGGGCTCCACTTCAGTTTCTGCTGACAGCTAAGCACTGGGGTATTGACTATGTTGTGAATATTAAGATTGATTCAACTCACAGGGCATTATATTACTAGGGAGAGGGGATTGATATTCTTCCCCTATCACCCCCTTCTCGTTATTTGTGTGTGTGTATGTATGTATGTATGTATGTATGTATTTATCTTTTTTCTTTTTTTTTTTTGCCTTTTTAAAGTTTTGGCCTAGCCAGCTTGAGAACCAAACCCAGCAAACTGCTTTTCTTGTTTAGACATTTAGCAGCAGGCAGAATTCAATTAGGAGGCATAAGTCCTCTAGTTGCTTATTTGCACAAGACTTAGTTACACCATTCTGAAAGGAAAGTATAGTCAGCCTCATGTCAAAGGTGAGTTACGAAAAAGAAACAAGTCTTTTCAGAGTCTGGGATTACTGGCAGAGAGAGCTTTGGTAGGGCTCTTGCTATTTAAGAAGCAAGAGGTAGCTGACAAAGGAAATTTTTGTCTTTTGAAAATTGTTTCTGAGGCTTTCAGTGATAACTTGTAAATTAGATCCTCTTTTTATGCTTTGGCCGGCATATTCAAGTTTGCACGTTATCTCTTTTGTAAAAAGCCAACAGCCAACAAAGAGTAAAGGCGGCTGTCTGGGCAGAGGCATCTTCCTGCCTGCCTCTCTAAGCTCGAGAGGGCTGGGATTTAAGTACCGAATGATTGATGGGGGTGAAGCTCTTTCTCTCCTCTCCTTTCTCCCTTACTACCCATAGCTCCACCTCACCCTCCAAAAGTAGTCTTAGAAGGAGACAGGGACGCTGGACCCAGTATCCTTGATTTGAAATAAAACATCTGTGTAGACATTAGTGTTACCAAAGCAAAGAAAGCAGGGCAGCAAATTTCAGGCCTCCCCCCTTCCTCCCCACATCTGTTCCCACAGATAGGCTTTGGAAACATCATGAACTTATAAAATAAGCATTATAGAATATATGTGTATTGCATAATGTTTTTTCTGTAGATTATTTTATTTAATCTAATGATATAGTATCCAGAGAGTAATTCTGTGTAATCTGGAGAAAGTTTACCTAGTCATTTGTAACAGAAACCGGAACATTATGTGATGACTCTATTCTGCATAATGGAGGGGTAGGGGGTGGTTGTCTGGTGGGGAGGTGGGGGGGAACTGTCACTTCGGTGGATAATGTCATTTCAGTTGTGCTTCTCCTAAAATAAGACAAAATCATTTCTTTAAAAAAATTCCATGTATTTATAGATCTGCCAGTAGGTTTTGAGGTTTCTGATCAGGCAGTGAACACAGCCAGTTCTGATGCACGTGAGGGATTTAGTTGGAAACATCTTTTTTCTCTCCTACCACATATGAAGAGGTATTTTTCCTTTCTGACAGATAAATGGGTAATCTACCACAATTATATTATTTTCTTGTTCAGAGGTAGGGAAAGTATACTTTTACTATGAGATGCTTGCTTTTTCTTGAAAATGTATTCTTTTGTAAAATTCATCATACAATTATTTTGGGGTAGAAACGTCATCACTAGTTGAATTGTGATATTTATGCATTTTGAAAGCAACTGAAAAGTCATAGACTTTAAAATCAACATATTTGTCTATTTTAAACTAAGCAACTAGCGAGAGTAGTTATATATATATGTTGAGATTTTCCTCTTAATTACTTTTTAGCCATATTTTACCATCTATCTCTTCTTAAATATTCCTGATGCTCTGAGGTCTCCTCATCTACATACTTCTTTTGGTGCATTCCCTCACATCTTTTTGGCCACCTTAATCTTGATTATTGAAGTACTTTTCTTTGTGAAAATATTCCATCCTCACAAATCTGCCTTCTTTCCCAAACCTTTAATTATGAGAGTTCAAATGAACAAAATGGTTCTTTTTGAGAAAGAAATGTATTTTTAAGAAATTTTAATGAAAACCCAACATTTCAGTATATAACTGAAGCATACTGTGAAAAAAAAATTGTACTAAAAAAAAAAAAAACAACACAATCTTTTCCTTTCTAAATGGTAGGTTAAAATATTCTATGTTGATAGCTGCCAACCAAACTCTGATTTATTGCCACCACAAACCCTAAATAGCGTTCATTTACTAGTAATGTCTAATGGCATACATGATGGTTTGCCAGATTTGTGGCCTTTGTGAGGCTTATAAGCAGGACTGACTTGGGAAGATCATAAAACTTAATGAACTTCTCTACTGCAGGAGGTGTCCGCAGGGGAAGAGAAAGGCCTGCTTGGCTGGTTGGGCTGGTTGAAGTATTTTTTATGTTTAAGGAGAAGAAGAAAATGACTATTAAAAATGCTTTACTTTTGAAGGACCCTCCTCCCCCAGAAGGAGTCATAAGAATTTTAGATATCAAAACTGGATTTAAGAATGTAGCTTGTTATGTGAGTTTTTCTATGCCTTTAGGATATGATATATATGTGATTAAACCTTTTATCTTTAGTGTTATCAGTGTGGCTAGGTTTCAAGGACAGAGCAGGGAACTCAGTGAATACCTCTCCATTTAATTCTGACCCTACAGGCTTCGAGACTTATTGGAATCTTCTTTTTTCTGTTTTCTTTTTTTTTTAATGATTCAGTATAAAATGTGTTCATTTTTCATTGCACAGTGCCCTGTAATTCTTTAATTCCCAGTGTATAAAAACCAAATATTCCATGAAGTGAAAATTTAATAGGAAAGGTGAAAACTGTTATATGTGAGAATAAATGTTATTGTATATATTGCATATGTTCTTTTAAGTTACTTTTGCAGTGTTTCCAATATAATTATCATTATCTGTTCCAGACTTTTAAAAGCAAATGCACTGTTCCATATATGATTCATTCTTGTATTTTAATGAACTTATTTTCCAGTTGTAAAAAACTTTTTATTATGGACAAGTGGAAACATAAAAAACATGTAGAGAGAAGAGAAACTCGAACCCCCATGAACTAATCGCCCACTTTTCAGCAGTTAGCCACACTTGGCCAATCTTGTTTTCTCTGTAACTCCCACCCTTTTAGGATTATTTGGAAGCCAATTTTAATGGACTGTTAACATTTTAAATTTCATATCAATTTTTGACACGTTATGTCTTGTTTACATTGGAAATATTAAATGACTAAACAGGAAAAAAATATAAAATCAGTATATCTTAGAAATGTCATTAATTATCACTTTATCACCAATCTTTCCTTAAAGTAATTTAAGAATATTTTTATTGAATTTTATCTATTTCTATAGATTTGTATGTATAACTCACCATAGCTTTTAAGGAGGTATTGAGGGAAGATGTAAAAGACTGTTGTTTTTCTAACTTACTTTTCCTCTCTCTTCCTTTTAAGATAACACATGCAATATATTCGTAGAAAACCTAGAAAAAAAATCCAACTACCATACTGGTTTAGAACTTCATGATCAAGTATCGTATTATCTTAAAAATATGGGAATATCTTCCAACTCTTTTTTCTTCTTCCCTATAAAAATATATTGAACCTTCTTGTCAATACTAACTTGATCTGTACAAGTAATTCTTTCATGCCTTAGTTTTAGTAGAGTTCATTTTATTACAGATTTGTGTAGTTTTGGTCTTTTACTTGGGACTTTACTGTGTTACTTTCTTAATTTACATAATTTTATTCCTAATCAGAAGTGTATTAATACGGTGGCAAAGGAAGCCCTGATTTTCCCCAAAGAGCATATTGTTTCATCGGCTCTCATAAAGTGTATCTGTGTACATCTTTCATGCTGTGATTCTTTCCCTTTTAATTAATTTCATTTGTATTTTTAGATTTCAATTTATAAATTTTGTAAAAGGCTATTTACAAGACAGATTTAAGTTTAACATTTCATTTAGATTATTTATATTTTGATACTGTATGGTGGCATTGTACAGGATGAAGTTCTGTTATATGAAGTATGGTTATAAAGAATTGAAACCACATTTCATGAACCACACCCTAAATCAGTCACCACTTTATTTTATACTCATACCATTGAGGTATCTATTCAGAATAAATACTTAAAATGTCAGCACAAACACATCAAGTTAAATAAAGATTTTAGACTCTTTTTCCTCTATTCATGTACATGTGGACATCTTTAGGTATTTATTATTTCAATATTGACACTGTGAGAATAATGTTTTATTTGTTTTCTCAGCAGGCTTGTGTTTTAGCCATTTATCAGTGTGATCAGCATGATTTAGGTAGTAACTGACTAACAAAGCTCGCACACCACCCTTTCCATGTTGACCTTTTCAAGCATTGCTCTACTTCATAGGCCATTTGAGTCTTTAAGTATGAAGAGAGTAAATAATTTACATCACTGTGTAGTGTAAGTTGGCCGAAGTTTCCAGACCTGGCTCTCGGATTTTTTTTACAAAGTTATAGAAGCTAATTAAACAAATTGCTATCACAGCTAGGTGATAGTGTTGTTATACTTAGCACATAAATGAATAAGTAATGCTTGAACAGGTCACTGAAAAAATAAACTATCGTTTTTATGCCATCAGACACAGAACATGTTAGAAAACAAATTTCAATAATCTTCAAACTTAATTCTAATTATTGCTGTTGTAGGTAGAATAGTAACCAGAATCTCTTCTTTATTTTTTTGTAGACGTAGTCCATAAGTATAATATGTTTGTAGTTTTGACGGTAACAGTAGTTTGCTTTGGTACTAAATTTGAGTGTATGTCTAGCAAAAAATTGGTGTGATAGAACGTTTTAAGTTGAATTGGCATAGTATTTTTTTTTTTTTTTTGGACTGACTATATGATAGTAGCTGATTAGGACTGAAAACAGTTAAAATTAAGTATGGATAAAAATAATTGTTAAAAGTTTTGTACTTCTTTTTTTTCTTCAGTTTGCTTTAAAAATGTTACGCTATTTTGAACACTAACCCTTTTTGTGTGATCATATTAATGAGGACTTGGTATACACTGTAAGCCTTTTAAGGCTGATGATTCCTCATGATGTTTAAACCGTTATTTGGGAGACTCAACATATGTTATGGCAAAATGATTTTTTTTGTGTGTTTGTTTTGTTTTATGTGATACATCAGTTTTCAAAGCACATTTCTTAGGCATCAGAGTCCAGCAGGTGGCTTTTTACATTAAAAAAATTCATAAATTTTAAAATCCCATAAAATTTTATTTCAAATTCAAATTAACTAATTGAGAATGTCAACATTTCCACTGTCTCTATATTAACATTTATAATAGAACAAATGGTTGCATATAGAAATTATCTGCAACATAATCTAAATTAAGATTCTAAACAGGCATTACAGATGCTGGTAACTTTGGCAATTATCATTTTGTTTGGTGAACAGTAGTAAAACAGTGTGCGGTAAAAGTGTTTAGAGAGAGAGGATAAATAAATTGAACAGTTTTGCAATGCAAAGTGGTTTGTGGTGTTTTTGAGGATTTCTTGGCTCTCTCTTAACTGCTATTGTGAGCCTGGAGCAGATTTCCCCATTGCTAATGCCCTAGAAGTATTAATTCACTTTGATATGCTAATTAGAGGGCATTATGCAAGAAATGAGATTAAGTGGCAGCATGAAGCCATTTGCCTGTCAGTAAATTGAGAGCTTTAGCATCAGGAGGAGCTTTGTTTTTTTTTTTTTTGGGGGGGGGGGGGTTGGGTTTTTTTTTTTTTTTTTTTAGTTTCTCTTGGTTTTGCATATAAATAAAATTGATTGAAAGGTCTAGAGAAGCTTCTAGAACATCAGTGTATTTTCTCCCCTCTTATGATTATTGAAACGTGGTGTTACAGAATTTTTCTGAATATTAATTGACCTAATTGGAGATACAAAGAAGTGTTTATTGTACTCTCTCTATATGAAAGTATACTAAGAATTTTGTGTCATCTAGTCTTTTTTCTAAAGCCTAATTTCAGCAACGTGGCTAGTAACTGTTATCACTTCTTTTCAGAGTGTAAACGTGTGTGCACGCTAGTGCAGCAGTCTTCACTAAACTGAACTTCACAAGAATCTCTCCTTTATGAGGGAAAGAAAGAATAAATAGTTGACTTGGGTTTCGGGAAACTATATTAAATGAGCATTAAGACTATGGCTTCGGTACCTAAAAGCTGAAACAGTTAGCATAAGTGGTTATGCTCTGCACTTCACACACCTGTAGCATTTACATGTCAGCATATATCTGTTGTGTAAGATCACCACATTATTTGATTTTCATGTTGGAGGTTGAGTTTTGTCCTTGATTCTGATTTTGCTGACTTTGGTGATTTAAGGCAGGCCTCCGATATTTCTGTCTGTAAAGCCACTATGTGATTTTGTGTATTTTGTTGGGAGATTACATGAATGAATACTGTGATTGGAATGGTAGATTGCAAGAAAGACAGAACTTCTCTGGGCCTATGAAAAATTTAAGATTTCCTCCAACGTGGAACTTTTTTACCTGTTGTAAACCATTGCTAGAAGTAGAATTGCAAAACTCTGCCCTGCTACCAGGGTGTGGTTAGATAGGACAGAGTTTGGATAAAACATTTATATTGAGGTTTGGTTCTGGTGTCTGAATTCCACCACTGTGGCTATGACTCTAGACCCAGTAAACCATAACTTCTCTTTAGAGCCATATGGATTATTTAGTCACCACAGCTGCCGTGCATACTCACTACCAAGGCTGGCATCTCCTCGGTGTGCATGTGTGGTGCCTGGTAATGTTAATGGGAATTAGGAATGTGCACACAGAGAGGGCAATGAGAGTCTCTCCTGAGACAAAAGTCCCGATTACATTTCTCAGTGAAGAGGACTTAGTGTACCTACATATTAGCTGCTCTTCTAAATGAAATAACTTGCTTCCTTTAAATTCTCATTCCCTTCTCACACTCCCTGAACTAGTTAAATCAATGAATCCTCATTAGTCTATGATTACTTGCAAAATTTCATTTAAAGCATAGGAAGTTATTTTTGATTGAAATGGGAACAAAAAGCTTTTGAAATTGCATATTAGTATTATTTTTTTAAATAAAAGGTTTCTACAGGCTTTCACACATACAAAGCCTTGCATGTAGGAATTTATAGAGAAATTATTGAGAGGGACTCCTGAAATAACTTGACTGGCATTTGATGGGGGGGGGGGGAATCACTACATTTAAAAACATGTATATAAGGGAAATGGAAAGCTTGTATGTGATGTTCTGTAGAAACCTTTACTATATTAGTGTCCTCAAATGAAGAGGAATTGACTTAGGTAGTGTCATAAGTTTCTCCCCCCCCCCCACTTCTTTCAAAAAAAAAAAAAACAACACTAAGGATGAAGGTAGTTGGAATTCATAGTCAGATATATCATTTTCAACTTGGAATAGGAACTAGAACAGGAAATTGATTTTATATTTATTATGAAAGCAAGAACTCTGCCACCAACTGACAGCTATCCATGTTTTAGTTTTGTGATAATTGTTCACAGACATTACTCTGCAGTTGGCCCAGATTATTTATAATGTTGATTGGGAGCGTCTGTCCATTAAAAGGTATGTGTATAATGAATATCTTTAATTAAACCAAGTAATATTGGACTATTTTATTTTTCTTTTACATTGAATCTTAGGTTTAGGATTAACTGTCAGTACTGGTAAGAACAAGTTACAATAGATTGTGCAATGATTTCTCTGGCTTCATGGATGTATTTATTACCATTTTTGAACAAATTATACTAACATGAAAAGTTGTGTTTGAAATGATTGTGTGCTAGATAAGGCGATACATTACAGGAATGGTTGGGTTTATGGAGCTTTATGTAGAGGTTTTCTCAGAAATTATAGCACAGGCCTGTCACTATAAAACCCAGTGATACAGTTGGTAATAACATACAGTGAAGATATTTTTAGATTTTCACTTGTTATTCAAATAAGTGAGAACCCTCCAGTTTTTCTCGTCATATTTCTTTGTTGGAATCAGTAGAGGGAAAAAATGAAGGAAATTCTTTTAACTGTGTATGGGGTGTGGGTGTTTGACTTGACTGAATTTCTTCTTGCTCACCACTTGTTAGAGCAGTAATGTGATATTGAGGATATCCTTGGGAACTTATTGACTTCTTGGTTCTTGACCTTTTGACAGTGATCATGTATAGGAATGGAATGTCTGGAAATGAGATGATGGACTCTATAAACATAAATTCTATTTTGTTAATGTGTTACATGAGCTGATTCTGATTTACCTAAATGTAGGACATTTTATGTTCAAAGAAGGAAACATTTCTTCCATTTGGTTTAATCAGGCTAATGATGTTGTAGTTTCTAACATTAAACCAATTCTCTTTTTGACTGATTATCCTTATGGCTTTTTAGCTACTGTGATTATTATGTCACTCTTAAATTTCTAATACTTTACAAAATACTGGCTTAAATGTATGAGGGTTTTCTAGAACGAAACTACACTCTGTGTGTACTTTGTTTTAACTTGAATATTAGGAGTTTAAAGTTTATAGTTAGTTGATTGTTACTCAGTGATAAAATTATTTTGGAAATACAGACATCATTCTAATTTGAAAAAGTAAGCTGTCAACCATTGTAATGTGAGAAAAAAGATAAGTTGCTCCTATAAAGTTTTTCTTTTCAATTTTAAGTGTTAGAATTGATGGCCAAGACGTAGAATTGCCAAGTCTGTTCATCCTGAAGCAGTTTTAATTTGCTGAACCTAGCTGAGTGGAAAAGGCAAGGAAACCTCTCCCCTCCAGAAGATTCCATTCATTTAATGACGATAACAAAAACTACTACCATTTCTTGAGGACCATCTGTGTGTCGGGTATTGTGCTAGGTGTTTTAAGTGCATTAAAAAAAAAAAATGCTTGCACTTGGAAATTTAAAATATAATACATACTTCTTGGAAAAAATTCACATAATGCAGATGACGTATGGTATCTCTTAAACTTGCAGCAACCCTCCAAGGTGGGTACTTTGTCAGTGTGTAGACGAGGAAACCAACACCTCAGAAGTGAGGTAATTTGCCCTTTGCCCCATCCATAGTGGAGTGGCAACCCAGGCTCTCTTTGCACCAGAGGTGGTGGCAGAATCTTTCAGCTTGGGCCAGGAAAGTCGTGGAAATTGCTAATTCAAAGAAGATGGCAAAACCCGAGCTTAAAGAAATGTGGTCAGGTCCAAAGTGACACTGAGTGGCAGTGGAGCTGTGGTCAGCACTAGTGTAAATATTTGTAGACAACCATGTTTTACAGACTTCAGTTTAATGGCAAAAATCTGCCCTGAATGCCTCAGTAAATATATGCTGGAGAACAGAAGCCTATTCACTGAAGAAACAATTGACTTTAGCTTCTCTGTTGTTAAAGTGGCCTCTAGTGATGGTGCTGCGGTGACTAGATAGAGCAGAGGAGAATGGCTTCCTCCTGGCTGGTGGGCTGGCAGTTTCACTGGCACTGCCAAATGTACTTCCTATTTGTTGTGCAAGGGAATTGGAACAGTGAGGCATTTATCATATCATCCCCTACTCCTCATGCAAGCAAAAAAGGAGAAGTTGTCAATGAAAGAAAAAGAACTGTAATCGCACATTTACATATGCTTCTAATTGTTGATTTGGGGATTTTCTATGAATATAGCTTCACAAAACAGATGCTGTTTAAGAAAAGGGGGAACATAATTTTGTGGGCAATGAATTAAGTGTTTTTGTGGCCCTCTCATCCGTAGCTAGGAGCAGTTTGTGGACCGCGTCTGTGAACGCGGCTCATAATTGTTTTTCACACATAAGTTATGCAAATGAGCTTTTATGGCAACTGGCATAACAATTAGCATCCTCCAGCAATATTTTAGCAGGTTAATTGCAAAATTTCTAAATTGTACATCTGACTTGTTAATTAGGCATGACAGAGGTGGTAAAATAGTTATCTTCAGGCAGTGGCAGCCAGGAGCTGCTTGAAATGCAAAGAGCAACGATTGATTGGATTTGAGGGTTACAATTGTGGGAGCACTGCTGTTGTCAAGTGCCGCTGAGCAGCTCTGCTCCATCAGTTGCCTCAGAGCAAGAACCACGTAGTTGCTGCGAGTATCCTGCCATTTACAAATCTGCTTTATTTAACTCTACAACTCTCCCATTCCAACCTATCCGCACCGTTCATTTCATACAGTTTGTTCCGCGTTGGGATCATTGAAATGAAACAGCAACACAAAAGAAATTATCTTGTGCTTGAATTTCAGGACCCTGGAAGTTTACTTTCTATTTTAAAGTCCATCTCTGTATGTTTCCCTTAAAAAAGAAAAAGCAGATACAAATTTTTTATTAAATTATAAATCTCAGTTCTCAGGCTTTAAATGTGATTGTTTGCTTTTGAATGATTTAGCTCTTAAACATCGTTTTCTTTTGTGCTTCCCATGTTCATTGCAGGAAAATACTGTTATTCTCTATTTTAGTCCTAGTTCTGTAAGTGTAGGAGAGGAACGTAATTCAGCATAAGGGTTGTGTCCAGTGCACAAGTTCACTTTGTGGAATTTATAAAATAATCAGTAAAATATTACTGTGATAGTATATACCTCTAATAGGAATTTTTCTAACTGTCGTATATTTTTAAAAACATTTTTTTTCAAAGTCAATTGTATTTACATTTCTGTGGGCTGTTTCGTTGTATGAATTAGATGGTAACAATAATCTAGTAAACATAAACATTAGCGAACAGAGCGAGTATCTGATGGTGCCAAAATGAACCATGCCTTTTGTGTTTAAATTAGGCTAATTACATTTTTCTGTGCATATAGTACCTACAAGTACACCGAATAGGAAGTTAAACATGTGTGAAATTTGATGTCACCTTTGAATTCACATATATTCTCTTGATTAAGCCACATTGTGTTTAATGTTGAAATGTTATATTTTCATTTAAAAAGTAAATGTTCTACATGTGCGGCTGTACCAATATTTTACATTTTCTTGTGACATGTGTATATGGAGGAAGTGCCATTTATGATATGTTGTCATCAATAATTTTGTCACTGAGAATAAAAGGCTTTAAACTCATCCACCCACTGGAACGTTTTATCATATTTATTTTTAAGAGATATGAAATTAGTGAACAATTGAGCTCTTTATATGTAGGAGATGCAAATGTAACTGAATTTTACCATTAATGAAGTGCAACATAAATATCTCAGTGCCAATAAATTATACATAGCAATAGTGTGTTCTATAGAGATCTAATAAATAGTTTTTTTTTTCCTAGATCCTTTAGCTACATTCTTTATTATGGTCTAATTTACAGCCGATGGAGATATTAAATATTGGTTAACTTTTTAGAGTGATCTATTGAATTTGAAAATATTGTATTTTGAGTAAGAGTAAAACATCGTTCCAAATCATTACATTTACTGATTAAATGCTCACTGATTTTTATCCATCACTGTATTCAACAATTCAAGCAAGAGTTTACTACAGTAATGCTTCAGTGGATAATATTTGGAATAGAGTAACCATTTTAATGAGGTTCATCGAGAGAGATTCAGCAGGGAGCATTTCAGGTGTATTATGGCTTTTGTCTTGTCATGATGCACGTCTCTATAACATTAGAGAAAAGCTACATAGCCCCACTCATCTCAGTTAAAAAAAAAAAATACAAAAGCCAAGACAATAAGCAAAACCACATTTTAAGTAACGTGTAAGTGAAAAGATAGTAAGTATAGGCGACACTGCATGTTTTTAGGAAACTTGATAAGTAAATACCATTTCTGTAGGTTAAATTTCCATCACATTTTTAACTGTCCTAATATTGATCACCCTATAGAGGAATGAGACTGAAGTCTGGTAGTTATTAGTATAAAGAGGGTCAGCTGCAGAGACTGGTACCAAGCAGAGGCTCTCATGGTAATGATGCTGCTATTTATAGATCCCCATTTCATTAGTTGCAGAGTTTCAAGGAAGAGATTTTCTCTAGGGGAAATGGATACTTGAAGTTCATTTTCTTCCTCACATTAAGGCAGAAACGTGAACAACCTTCAGTATAGGACATACGATTACAATATTTTTACAGGGGCAGTTTATTCCCTAAATATATTTGCAACAGTAAATGTAAATTAAAAACATAATGTAGGAATTCAGAAATGTTCGTTGCCATTCTGGCTGAGTGCTACTCTATGTACATTGTTTTATTACCTTTCTTGCTATATTTTTCTTGTAAAAATGATTAAAATTTCAGAAACTATGCAAAGCTGAAAACAACCATGGCTGTATCCCCTTTCTTCTAGAGTGCTTTAAGACCTGCAAAAGAGTTAACTGATTGCAAGAAGAGTAATTCCCCCAAAAATACAGTCCACCCACAACGTGTATCTGTATATATTTGTAATATAGGTAATTGTGCTTTGCTCCTCGAATTCTTGACATTTGAGTTATTTTTTTCCCTTTAAGAGAATATTTACTTAGTTAGTATTCACTTAATTAGAACTGACTGTTTAATGTTTTCTGGGAGGGTATTTATGGTATTTTCTTTGCTATATTTGCATTCCAGAAATTAAGTCCCCCTGCCATTATTCGGCGAGCCTTTCATACATTAGAATGATGAATTGAAAGCAGAAATGGGAAAAAGACTGCAATGCAATGAAAATTTAATCAGCGTCTTCTGCTGCTTTAATAAGGCAAATAATTCTTATTGGCCGCTGTGTTAAGGTTTCTAATATTTAATTCATAACAAACCTTGCATTATTCTGCAGTAGCATCGACAGCTCCACTTTGCTGCCTGCCAACAGGCAACCATAAAAACTTAAAAGCAGATGTAAATGTCTAAAACAAGGAGAATGATTAGATCTAAAGCGGTCAAAAAAATCAACAATATTGTGAAAGAGTTTGATGGATCTCTATATTTAGTGATGCAAAAATGATCTTAATTAAACTCACTTGAGCAGATTTTTGTTGGAGTTGGAGGTAACCTTTTACAAAGCAGAGCCTGTAGTGCCTGACCAAAGACTCCAAAGGAAAGCAAATGTCCATACGGTGTTGGTAACAAGCCTCTTTAAACTGGACACCAACTCTGCCGTTAACGCTGGAAGTATCTGGTTTATATTCCTGTGTATATGAATTCTTCCAGGAAATACAGTGCTAAAATTGAGCTAATGGAATTAAACGTTTTGTCTTCAATCAACCAAGTTTGAGAAAAGCGGTCGCTTTTGGGGTCTCTCTAATTTGTGCCTGAAATGCCTTTAAAAATTTTTTTTATCGCAGAATTAAAGAGAATATATGTTTTCATTTCCTAACCTGAATGTAATGATTCTGTAAATAATAGCATTCATCTTTCTAGATTACCATCTAGATTATCCTGGCCTTTTGTGTTAGGTTATGTTGGGCAGGAAGTTTGAACCTGAAGAAATGAACAAAAAGATACTGTTACCGATTACATGTAAACAGCCTGAATCATTCAAAAGGATGTGGGGAAGAGTATTTCTATAGTGTGAAGCTAGAGAAAATGGCAACCTGCCAAAGCTAGGTGCAAGCTCTTGTTACATGGAAGGGTTGGGCCTGTTCTCATTTCTTCTTGAAATGGCTTAATTGGTGTCAGCACCCCAGGGATAAAGGCCTCTAACACTGAAATCCACACGATTCACCCTGTCTCTGCTCAGTGTAGGGAAACTGGTAACAACTGGTGGTGAATGAGGAGTGAACGGTGCTGTAACAATACTCGATGATGTTTGGGATGACAGAAATTAATACGCACTTGCTTGAAGAAAGCAATGATTAATGGCAGTGAGCACGGGAACGCTGTCCCTCCTTTTACTCCACTTTGATGGGGATTGAAAAGCAAAAGGCTGTTTTCATTCTCCGTAGAAAGCAGAGGTCACACAGAGTACATTATAGCAATTTTTCCTCTCTGGTTTTTTTATTTCATAAATATTATGATAAGCATAGATTAGATAGATTTTTTTTTTTTATGAAAGCTTAAAAGGATATTTTCTGTCACTTCAACATTGTTGTTTATGCATAAAGAAATCACACATTCTTCTCTTCACTTGTTAGATCATTTCCCTTCATGTCAGAATAATTAGTGTAATTAGGAATTAAAAAAGCCCACAAACATGCAGTTGTATTAATGCTGCTTACCATTTTGTAACTGGAATCAAAAGGGCTTAGTTTTCTAAAGACCGCTGGTGGAGGATGGGGATAGGACTCTTGCAGGGGCTTTCACCTTTTTTCTGCCCCTCCCCCGTTTTCTCAGTGAATGTTTGACGTAAATATATTTTGCAAGGTACTTGCACTTGTCAGCAGCTTTCTTAGCCATTTGATAAAGATTCTTTATTCTACAAGAAAGCCTGAAATAACAGAACTGTACTTTGGATAATGAATTCTTCATCTGTGGAGAACTTTAAAACAAAGTACAGTGTTGGCATTTTTTTCTTTTGAGTGAGAAGGCTGATATATCTTTTGGATCCGACAGGAAGACATAAATTAATAGAGTTCTGGAGTTCAGTTTCTCATTAATAATCCATTTTGTCATGGTTCTTGGCATTGTCAGCCTAGTAGCTGGTTCATATTTTGCTAAAGGATAAAAGCAGATTATGTCTTAAGGCACAAAGCAAGAATAAAGAGTTTATCGCCTTTTAGGGGAAACTACATGCTATAAGAAAAATATTGTTTTGCAAAAAGTTTCAATTTTTAGTTAGAAATACACTGTACATTTTTCATAGGTAAAGCTTTTGTTTTAAGATCTGAAATGGTTCTTGGAACCTTAGGATATTAGAGTGTTAGATCATTCCTTAGAGTTGCCCTTGCTGATTATTTGCAAAGGTTTGTTTTCAGCAACAGTTACGGTAGGTAGACTTAAGCCTATTTTTACATTTTGTTTTTAGAACTCATAGATTAGGATATAGGATATAAAGATATAATTATAGTTCAAAAAGAAATTCAGAGAAGTCACTATTCCTCTCTTTGTACTGGCAGTTCTAGATATTCTGTTACCCCTGCCTGGTTTCGTAGACGTGGGATCCTTGACAGCTACTGTGAAGGTAGCAGTTTTTAACCATCTAAAAACATCCATTCAATAAAATAAGATAGGGCCGCCTGAGTGGCTTCGTCAGTTAAGCATCTGACTCTTGATCTCAGCTCAGGTCTTAAGGGGTGCCTGGGTGGCTCAGTCGGTTGAGCATCCGACTCCTGATTTCGACTCGGGCCCAAATCCTGGGGTTATGGGATCGATCCCTGCATCGTGCTCCTTGCTGAGCGTCGAGCCTCTTGGGCTCTCCCTCTGCCCTTTTTCCCTGCTCACTCTCTTTCTCTCTCTCTCAAATAAAAATAAAAAATAAAACAGGCTTATTTCTAATTTGATAATCCTATTTCTAACTTGATGACCCTCTGTATGGAGGCTGTAGAAACAGATTATTTGTAGATACTAAACCTGATCACAGGTTCTCATAAGAGGCATAAAGTTGTTTGTATTTTAAAGAAATTAGTTCTTGTAAAATTGAAGTACCACACCTTCTGTAATGTTTGATAGTATGGTCACTGGTGAACGGTGATCCCACAGTATTTAAGGGCAGGAAACAAGTCGGAGGGAAATGGGTACAAATTATACCAGGATTTTTTCATGCATTTCAGTATTGTGTGTGTGCATGTGTTGTTTTTTTTGTTTACTTTTTTTTAAGTTTATTTATTTATTTTGAGAGAGAGTGCAAGCAGGGGAGGAAGAGAGAGAGAGAGAGAGAGAAAGAGAGAGAGAGAGAGAGAGAATCCCAAGCAGTCTTCTCACTGTCAGTGCAGAGCTCTACGTAGGACTTGATCTCATGAACCGTGAGATCATGACCTGAGCTGAAATCAAGAGTCGGTTGCTTAACCGACTGAGCCACCCAGGTGCCCCTGTGTATGTGTGTTATTTGTATTGCAGACCTTTTACAGGCATGTTCTTAGAGGTAGACAACTGAAAAATATGTTCAGTCTTTAAAACTTGGGATTTGTGTTGCCATTCCCAATTATCCCTAATTTTGTTTGTTCTTTTTAAAACTTACAAGTAACATATGAGGGGTGTACAAAATCTCTAGCTAGCTATGTGAAAGCTATGCAAAAAAGAGAAAGGTCTGTCTGGGTTATAAGATAAAGGAAGGAGTATTAAATTATGACCTGATAGGGAAAATAATGGGAGATTTTATTTATCTCTACTTAAAAGGGCTTATTATTATAATTAAGAAATCTTGGTGCTTTCTGGGTCATTGAAGTTCATTGGATAAAAGTGAGCTAAGTTGATACGGGTAGTGGTATGCTACAAAGATTCATTTAGGAGTGGTAGGATTTTTTTTTTTTTTTTTAAGTTTCCATTTTCTAGGACATTGTAAGCTCCTAGAGGGCAGAAGTGGTCTATTTTTTTTTTTTTAAAGCACACACAGTGTGCTCAATAACTTTTTTTATTTTTATTTTTACTTATTTATTTCTTAAGTTGTATTGAAATCCAAGTTAGTTAACATATAGTGTAATAATGGTTACAGGAGTAGAGTTTAGTGATTTATCACTTACATGTTACATTCAGTGCTCCTCCCAACAAGTGCCCTCCTTAATGCCCATCACCCATTTAGCATCAATAACTTATTTTTAAATAAATAAGTAAATGCCTTCTCCATACATTATCTGATGTGTATCTGCTGAACATTTTATTGCATTTATTTATTTGTTTACTTACTTATTTTTATTTATTTAAAAAAAAATTTTTTTTTCAACGTTTATTTATTTTTGGGACAGAGAGAGACAGAGCATGAACGGGGGAGGGGCAGAGAGAGAGGGAGACACAGAATCGGAAACAGGCTCCAGGCTCCGAGCCATCAGCCCAGAGCCTGACGCGGGGCTCGAACTCACGGACCGTGAGATCGTGACCTGGCTGAAGTCGGACGCTCAACCGACTGCGCCACCCAGGCGCCCCTACTTACTTATTTTTAAATGAGCTCTGTACCCAGTGGCTTGAACTTACTTTACTACCCAGAGATCAAGAATCGCATGCTGTACTGACTGAGCCAGCCAGGTGCCCCTCTGTTGAATATTTTAAATCTGATACTACATTCTTCTAATCCTTTATGTAGAAATTTATCTTAACTGTAATAACCATATACAATGTAAGAAAACTGCTGGAGCTACTTACCTGGATCTTAAGTAATTTATATGCAAATTACATGTAAAAGTAATTTGTATATATTATTACTTCTCCCATTACTATCATTAATGATAATATATGCAAAAAAAAGAAAAATTTATGGTGAAACTCCTGTTAACATGCTTGGAATTAAATATTCACCTTTGAAGTTTTTACTTTAAAACTAGATTTGAGGGGCGCCTGGGTGGCTCAGTCGGTTAAGGGGCTGACTTCGGCTCAGGTCATGATCTCTCGGTCTGTGAGTTCTAGCCCCGTGTCGGGCTCTGTGCTGACAACTCAGAGCCTGTAGCCTGCTTCAGATTCTGTGTCTCCCTCTCTCTGACCCTCCCCTGTTCATGCTCTGTCTCTCCCTTACTCAAAAATAAATAAACGTTAAAAAAAAAATTAAAGACAAAAACAAACAAACTAGATTTGAGAGCACCTGGGTGGCTCAGTCGGTTAAGCATCTGACTCTTGATTTTGGCTCAGGTCATGATCTCATGGTTTGCAAGATTGAGCCCCATGATGGGCTCTGTGCTGACAGCATGGAGCCTGCTTAGGATTGTCTCTCTCCCTCTCTCTCTACCCGTCCACCCCAAAATAAATAAACTAAAAAAAACCGCAAAAAACCTAGATACGATAATAAGCAACTATTTCATAACTAGGTTTATGGTTTAAGATTTGTTTCTCTATAGGGTTGGGAAGGACATTTGTTTCAGTATAATGCAGTGAAATCTTAAAGAGTAGATTTTGACAAGAGACATTTTGCTGACACAGAATATTTTGTTCATTTTGACTCTCAAATAAGTTCTTCTGTCATAATGATTGATTTATATTCATTTTAGACTGTACAGTTTCATAACTGAGTTTTCTATCTATAAGGTACAAAAATCTCTGTTTAAGTTAATGATTAAATAATTATCTTCAGAGGTGACAGATTGGTCACATGTATTTGACTAGTCCAAAGATTAACCTAAGATTAAATAAAAATGTACTATGATTATGAGTTATTAAAATGAGTTCTAGTTTTAAAATTATTATGATTGGGAGTAAAGTTTCATTTACTCAGTTGCTGTAGTTTTGTCCTTTAGACTTAATTTTAATTACATAAGTTATCATTGTTGAACTATTTATTTCTTGTTTTGAACCATCCAAGGATCTGTTGCTACTCATCAGGTGGAAAATCTGGGGAATTGTATTTTGTGTCCACTTTTTTTTTAACCTAACTATAACCTTTAGAGCAATTTGAAATAGTTAAAAAACAAGACCCTAAATATTTGTAATGAAAAGCCATTGGGTGTAATTATGTCATGGATTTTCTAAATTGCAGTACCAAAAGACCATTTCAAATGACAAGTGAATTTGGTGAATTGGGGTATATGTCTAAATAAGCTCATTGCTGAATATTTTGCTTCATGAAAGTCATTATGACATGGAAGGCTTACAACTATTTGATGAATATTTTACTCCTATTTGTTTTTATTCTTAAAAAGCCATATAATTTAAATATCTGTTATTTCTTCCATCTACTAGTTAATAAGTCATAACTGCCTTTCTCAAGTACCCATGTTTGTGGTACTCCAGAAAGCTGTAGAGCAGGAAGTTTTAAATCTTTTCTGGTTATAGTTTCCTTTGTGAGTCTGTGAAAGCAATGGATCCATTGCCCACTTACTAAAAAAATGCACCTGCTCATAGAAGTTTGAATACAGTTGCAGGGAGTTTATAGACACCTTGAAAATCCTAATGGCCCTCATGTAGACCATGGCCCTCAGTTTAAAAACTGCTTTTATAGAGGTTGGCTTTTTTTTTTTTTTTAACCATATTTTGTCCCAATTTGTAATTGCAATCCATTTTCTTCTTGGAAGCCTAGTGGATTTACTTTCTGTCTTTTTAAAAAATTTTTTATGTTTATTTATTTTGAGAGGGAGAGAACGCACGAGTGAGGGAGGGGCAGAGAGAGGGAGAGAGAGAATCACGAGCAAGCTCTGCACAGTCAGTGCAGAGCCCGATGCGGGGCTTGAACCCACAAACCCGTGAGATCGTGACCTGAGCCGAAGTTGGATGCTTAACCAACTGGGCCACTCAGGCACCCCTGGATTTACTCTCGTCCTGGTGGTTCTATAAACACCGAGAGGGCCATTGATCTCTGAGTCTAGTGAACGCTTGGTTGTATTGAGGGGAAAGAATCAGGAATATGAAATAGAACAGTTCCATGAAAGGGAAGAGCAAGCTAGCAGTGAGCCTTGGATGCTGGTAGACCTGGAAAAAAAGGACAGGGAGTTAGGAGAGGGAAATCTGAAATTTGGGATGTGGGTTGTTGAGGGACTTATTTGGCAATTAGCATATGTTCACCTGTAATAAAAAAAAGTATTGGTTTATAATGTAGGTAGTATAAGCTCCTTGTGAGGAAGGGAATTTGTCTTATTGGCAGCTCCTTTGCTTACTGGTGCTTTATTAGGGATTCAAGTTTTGCTACATGGTAGAATTCCTTTAAAATATATGCAGTTCTTGTATATATAAATTAAGTAAATGATTTCTTGGGTAGGAAACTGCATTTAATATATTAAACTTACCTAAATGAAGACTTTTGAGAATATCTATGTCAGTGATTCTCAAGCTTTTTGATCTGGGACCCCCTTACACTCTTAAAAGAATTTTTATTTATTTATCAGTATATATTGTGTTAGAAATTGAAACATTTAAAAACATTAAGTTACTTTACAAATTATAAACTTGTTACATTTCTTTTTAATTTTTATTTATTTGAGATAGAGCGCACATGTATGCATACATGCAAACAGGGGAGGGGTAGAGAGAGAGGGAGAGAGAGAATTCCAAGCAGTCTCCGTGCTGTCAGCTCAGAGCCTGACCTGGGGCTCAGTCTCTCAAACCGTGAGATCATGACCTGAGCCAAGATCAGGAGTCTGATGCTTAACCGATTAAGCCACCCAGGCAGCCCTGTTATATTTCTTTTTAAAGATTTTTGTTTTTGGGGTGCCTGGGTGGCTTGGTCGGTTAAGCGTCTGACTTCGGCTCAGGTCATGATCTCACGGTCTGTGAGTTCGAGCCCCGCGTCAGGCTCTGTGCTGACAGCTCAGAGCCTGGAGCCTGCTCTGGGCTGATGGCTCGGAGCCTGGAGCCTGTTTCCGATTCTGTGTCTCCCTCTCTCTCTGCCCCTTCCCTGTTCATGCTCTGTCTCTCTCTGTCTCAAAAATAAATAAACGTTTAAAAAAAAAAGATTTTTGTTTTTAAGTGATCTCTACACCCACTGTTGGGCTCGAACTTACCAACCCTGAGATCAAGAGTCCCATGGCCCATCCCCTGACTGGGCCAGCCAGGCACCCCATAAACTTTTACATGTTATCCTGAATAGCATTTTCCAAAACAAAACAAAATGGTAAGAAGAATGGCATTATTTTACATTTTTGCAAATCTCTTTAATGTCCGGCTTCATAGAAGACAACTGGATTCTCATATTTGCTTCTGATTCAGTCTGTTGCCATGTGGGTGATGTGTATGAAGAGATATTTGACCTAATGTAGATATACACATGGAAAATGGAAGAGTATTTTAACAGCCATTTCCAGTCAGTATGGACGTTCTTTTTTTTTTTTTTTTTTTTTTTTTTTTTTTACCGTTTATTTATTTTTGAGACAGAGACAGACCATGAACGGGGGAGGGTTAGAGAGAGGGAGACACAGAATCTGAAACAGGCTCCAGGCTCTGAGCTGTCAGCACAAAGCCTGACGTGGGGCTTGAACTCACAGACCGCGAGATCATGACCTGAGCCGAAGTTGGCCCCTTAACCGATGGAGCCAACCAGGCGCCCCTGGACGTTCTTTTTTGATACTTACTGCTCCAAAACTTGACTAGTGGTAGTTTCTTAAAAGTTAGTTCGAATGTGGAATCTGAGGCCACATTTCAAAACTTTTCTGCTCTGTTTCATTAAAATTTGTTAGTCTAGTTTGCGCTTTGATAGCTCTTCTACCCATGCATGATTTTGTAACATATGTCTTGGTCATTTGGAAAATATTGATTCATTGAGTTATGTTTATCTTCCAAATGTTAACACATTTCATTATATAAGATCAAAAAAATTACATTTGTTAATATTACACCAAACTTACTAGAAAAGTTTTTAAGTACTGGGAAGCTGTAAAACTCACAGTGGTGGACATAACATAGTGTTTCAAAATTCTAATTTTTTCACTAAAAAGCTTGAATTTTATCAGTGCCAAAAACTGTAGCTGTTTTCCTTGAGATTCATTTTCCAAAAATACGTCTGCCAAATATCTAAGTTGAGATAACCATAGTTTGTTAGTCATTTGTTTTTTAAGCAGCTAGTGCAGCTTGGAACCCAATTACACAAGTGCTTTTTCTTATACTTAGTATGCAGGGGCAGTGTTTTGTGTATAATTCCTATTTTGTCACACAGAATGTTAAAAAGACATGTACTCAAGGTATAATTAAATGAATAATTTTTATCATCTCATCAAGGACATTCTGAACTGAAGTTGGCCTTTTTTTTTTTTTTTAAACTTCAGTGTCCAGTGGTGAAGAATACAGTGACTGCTAGTAGGTTTGGTGCCCCTGCCTTGCTCCGTGCTAAGGCACCAAGAGTTTCACTTACCTTTGCTTGTATACCATCAGTGCAAATGAAAACAGTGAACAACGGCCATAACCTCTTAGTATTGTAAAAATAATTTTGACTTTGTGGTCTCCTGAAAGGGTCTCAGGAAACTCCAGGGATCCTTGCATCACCTTTTGAGATATAAACTACATATAAAATATAACTTGTCTTAAGATCATTAGTTTATCTTTATTTATGTACAATATCTGCATGGAAAGATGACCTGAAAAGAAATAGGTTTTTATTATGTTACCCCTGAAGGTAACAATACATCTTTAAGCCATTATTGTGGCCCCCTGGGAGTATTTATTAAGTACCTATACAAGTATGATGTTCTGCTGAATAATCTTCAAAGTTAAGGCAACTTGGCCTTTGTAAAGTGGACCCTATAATCATTCTTGACTGCACACACAATAGCAAAAAAGGACAGATCAACAGAGGCACTTGGTTGAGTCACAGTTTTCCACACAGATCTAGCATAAGCTTCCTGGGGTCTGAGCAAGTTGCGGAGTGATTATTTACAAAATAAAAGTTGGACTAGGTGATTTCTAAGGTCTCATTCAGCTTTAATATTTAATATGTAACTGTTTTTAAAAGCAGGATTGGCTCATTTAATCAAATTGGTATAATTTGTGTTATTGTCATCACATAGGTTACACGTTAACGTTGTTTTCACAGTACTGCAATATGGAATGTACTGTGTAAAGAGGAAGTAGAGGGGGCTTGTAAATGGAGAAGGCTTCTAGAAGCAAGTGTGTTTTAAGTGGCAAGGAAGAAGAAATTGAATGGTAAGGAGATGCACATTGCAAGGTATTTAACATAGCTCTGAGGAGTCTTTGTACTCTTCGCTAGGATTACAGAGAATGAAAATTTGAGCCTATCAATTGGAGAATCTGATACTGCCATATGTAGTATGAACCGTTGAAAAATCTCCGAAGTAAAAAGTGGATCAGAACATAAGTAAGGTTGATTCTGATGTTCTCTTAGCTCCATTTGTTACATTTTGACCAGAGAGCCGTAATTTGTTTTGAAGGGGCAAACAGTTAATTTAGGCTTTTAAAAATACTTTTTTTGCTTTCCAATTAAAAAAAAAGCCATTACCTTAAGATGTTTTATGGTCTTCCTTTTTTTTCTTTTTTTTTTTTAATAAATTCTGCACCCAACGTGGGGCACAAACCACGACCCAGAGGTCAAGAGTCGCATGCTGTACCTATGCACCAGCCAGGTGCCCATATGACCTTCCTTTTGACATTCTGTAAGGAAGAAATAATACTGAGTTGAGTAAAAGTGTCCCTCAATCTCAGGTTCATACTCAATTCAGCACAGTGTCAAATTCCTTTTTGTAAAGAAGTGCTGGTTGGCGGGACTCAGTGAATCCTGGGAAGGTGCTGTTTAGATCCTTAAAAAGGAGAGAGGGCTTCTGTAAGGCAATTTTGTGTTCAGGCACATCAAAGTTGGAAGGTGGAAGGAAAAGCTGCTATTGTGGCAATATTTAAGGAGAAAAGACTCCAGAGACTATGTATTTGGGAAATATTTGACAACATTAGCAACATCAACTGCTGACAAAAAAAGAACCACCTCTTTGGCAAATCTTTCACAGTTGTGCCAAGAAGAGCAGCTTCATTGGAACATTTTCATAAACTATCATCAGTTATGCAGCGGCGGCTTCACAAATCAGAAATGATATCTTCAGGCGCTGCTGTCAAGTGTTATTCAAATAATACCAGCCTCACATTTGAATAACAGCAGACATTTTGAATTAATTAATCAGATGAGATAGTCTAGGCCTTTTCTCATTAGTCTCTGGGTCAGGCTTGGGAAGATATATGCGTTGGTGATGATATACTTGTCTTTAATCGTGATTTATGAAGATTTAGGATTGTGTGTGATTTGTCAAAGGTTCTGGGAAAAGGCTGGTGCATATTTCATTACCTAATCTGAGATTGATTTTATGATGCTAAGAGATATCACACTATTGTTCAAATGTGTGGGAAGTACAGGTAGACACAGCATCTCAGGCTTTTTACTGGCTTATCTTTGCAACTGTCAAACAATGCTGTAAACTTTAACTGCTTGTAGTTAACAATTCCTGCTTTAATTATAGGCAGATTTTTCATTCTGTCCAAAGGGAGAAGTTTCAGTGGTTATTTAGCTAAAATGCATAGCAGACGTTATAACTATGACCTGGTATGAATCATGGACAAAGTTGGTAAATTTCATGGGTTGGTCATGGTGAAAATATAAAATTTCATGGCTTGTCAAAGATTAATAGAAAAATCCCATTAAAATGGTACAAACAATGGAAGGACAACAAGTAAGGTTGCTCTCCTTACATGTTACCTTTTCTCTCAGGACTAATTTTAGCAAAATTGGGGTGTAAAATCGTGTTTTTGTCAGTTATTCAAGCAACATTAGCAACCTACTATTAAATGAAATAATTTATGTGCTTGGTATATATTATGGGTACTCGATCATTTTCTCTTCTTTTTACCTACTTTTCTTCCTTTCCATTTGATGTTTGAAGCTTTGTCACCATTGTTTAACCTTTACATTCGTAACAGTTTGAATTTTCCATTCTTCTGGGTCTTAAGTTTTTGGAGAATGTTTTATTTTGGGGTGAGGAGTGTAAGCATGCTAACAGACTGCATGACCAGGGGGATCTAGTATGATACAGAGCTCATGTTGCGTCTGCTTGTACAGTGTGTGTTATAGTAGGGCAGTAGGTGGTAGATACATGAGAAATCAAATATTAACTTCTAAGTACGTATGAAGCATGTACTGCCTAATTCAAAGTGGATCTTTCTGCACCATCTGCCTCCCGAGGGCAGATACGTGTTTGTGATAAGGAGTGTGCGTTTTTCATTCCATTCTCCAGCAAACTAAAATGTATATTATGTGAAGAATTAGCAAATGGTAAGGTGATTTTCAACACTGTCATACAAAATCAAAACTTTACTTTTCTTTCCCATTTTAGACGGATGATTGACAAGGATTGTTTTATTGGAATGATTGGACTATTAATAAGTATTAGTTCTTTTGTCCCCAAACTTATTTGTTTTGGGAACTGGAGTAGTACTCCTAAAGCAACGTTTGGCGCATCTTAACACAATTAGAGTCAGTTCTAATTGATGTTCACTTTGGGGAAGGCAGTTTATAAATAAGATGCACTAATATTTGGAGAGAGAGGATATTTAAGAGTAGTTTGGGAGACAGCTTGATGCAGTAGAAAAATAGTGGTTTTGGAATCCAACCGATCTGGGTCCCACTTCTGGAGCTGCTACTTAATTGATTTGTAACTTCGGCAAGTTACCTAATGTTTCCTGAGCCTTAGTGATCTTTTTCCTGATGTGAGGCTACTAACACTAGCTTTCACGGTGATTGTGAGAATGAGAGGTGAATGTGTACACAGCACCTAATGTGGTATCTGGGGTATCATCGGTGCTTAATAAATCACAGCTGTTGCTGTTATTTAATCTGTTCATTTATTTCTTCAAGAAACATGTATTAAGGACTCATTATATGTTAGTAACATAACATAGGTAAGGCATCAGAAATACAAAGCAGATTCTCGCTGGTGAGAAAGAAGAGTGACACGTGAAAATTTTAAAAAGCTGAATCATCCAGTAAGAAGAAGAGGCGGAAGATGAGACAGGCAAGGATCTCATCAATGAGGTTTTAATTCTGTGTGGGGAGTAGTGTTTTATTTTGTATTTTGGGTAGTTATTGATAGGTTTAAGCAAGAGAGTGATAGGATCAGATTTTTTACATAGTTCACTTTGGAAGCTATTGGAAGGAACATAGTGGTTAGGTGGCTTCTGCAGGTCAGTAATGGGGTGTACTTTCTAGTGGGTAATAGCAGGGATTAAAAAAGAGGGAACAATGGTTTGAATAAAACTAAAACAAGAAAAGTAAGGATTAGGTGAGTGATTAGAATTTTTTGTCTCCCTTCGCTTGTCTGACTCATCCTATGTATCCTTAAGAACTTAGTTTGGGTGCCCCTTCCTCCAGGAAACTTTTTTGAACTTCCTCAAGTCTGTGTTAGTTGCCTATCTCATGTGCTCCAATAGCATGCTGTTTTTTCCCTTCTTACGGTACTTATGACACTGTATTTTATTTTATTTTTTTAATTTATTTTTTAAAATATTTATTTATTTTTGAGAAAGAGCCTGAGTGGGGGAGGGAGAGAAAGAGAGACAGAGAATCCCAAGCAGGCCCCACGCTATCAGTGCAGAGCCTGATGCAGGGCTTGAACCCACGAACTGTGAGATCATGACGTGAACCAAAATCAAGAGTCAGCCGCTTAACTGACTGAGCTACCTAGGCACCCTGTGTCACTGTCTTTAATTTTATATTGCCTTCAGTACATTGTAAACTCTATAAGGCAGAGGTACTATGTATCATTCATTGTTGTGTCTCCTAGCACATGGCAGGAAATAGTCAATGTCACTTTGTCCAAAGGAACTGAATGTAGTCACTGAGGGAGGAGAAAACATGGGTATTTGTTAGTTTCTAGTAGGTAACCAGGTGAGTGCTTGTCATCAACGGAGAGAGTTAGTAGATTGGAATTGCAGGGTCATGGGGTATGTTCATTATCAATTTTGCTATATAATGTCAAATTAATTTTCAAAATTCTTGTACTAGTTTATCATTACAGCAGCAGTGTACATTCATTCCATCTGCTCGAGGAGATCAGTTTAAAAAATATATCTTTAGGTGAAATTCATATAACCATAATTAACCATTTAAAATTTTTTTTTCAACATTTTTATTTATTTTTGGGACAGAGAGAGACAGAGCATGAACGGGGGAGGGGCAGAG
Source organism: Prionailurus bengalensis (assembly GCF_016509475.1). NCBI lineage: Eukaryota > Metazoa > Chordata > Mammalia > Carnivora > Felidae > Prionailurus > Prionailurus bengalensis. The sequence goes on from NC_057359.1 coordinate 84,764,598, forward strand.
AGAGAGGGAGACACAGAATCGGAAACAGGCTCCAGGCTCTGAGCCATCAGCCCAGAGCCTGACGCGGGGCTCGAACTCGCGGACCGCGAGATCGTGACCTGGCTGAAGTCAGACGCCTAACCGACTGCACCACCCAGGCGCCCCCATAATTAACCATTTTAAAGTGAATATAATTCAGTGACATTTAATACATTTGCATTGTTGTGCAACCACCACTTCTCTCTAGTTCCAAAACATTTTTATCACCTAAAAAGGTAATCACGCATATGTCTTAAGTAGTCACATCCTATTTCTCCTTCCCTTCCACCCCTGGCAGCCACCAATCTGCTTTCTGTCTCTGGGTTTACCTACTCTGTATGTTTCTCGTAATTGGAATTCTAGCTGACCCTTGGAAAATACATGTTTGAACTATACAGATTCACTTATAGGTGAATTTTTTTACCGTATAGTACTTTAAGTGTATTTTCTCTTATAATTTTCTTAACATATTCTTTTCTCTTACTTTATTGTACTGATAGGGTCTATAATATTTATTACATACACAATATGTGTTAATTGGCTCTTTATGTTATTGGTGAGGCTTCTGGACGACAGTAAGCTATTAGTAGTTAAGTTTGGGGGGGAATCAAAAAGGTATATGTGCATATTCAACCGCAGGGAAGTGTTGGTGCCCCTAATTCCCTCCATTGTTCAAGGTCAGCTGTATGCACTGTGTGTTCCGTTGTGACTGACTTCTCTAAGTTAACAATATTTTAAAGGTTCTTCCATGTTGTGGCACATATCAATACTGCATTCTTTTTTATGGTCATAATAATCCATTTTGTGGTTATACCATAATTTGTCCATTCATCACTTTATGACACGAGGGTGGTTTTCATTTTTTTCGTTATTGTGAATAGCTGTTGTGAATATTATGAACAGTTTGAACAAGTGTTTGTTTGAGTACCTGTTTCCAATTCTTTTGGGTATATACCTAGGAATGGAATTGCTGGATCATGTGGTAATTCTATGTCTAACTTTTTGAGGAAATGCCAAACTGTTCTCTAAGGCAAGTGCATCATTTTACATTCCTGTCAGCATTGTGTGGTGGTTCTAGTTTCTCACCAACAGTTGTTTTTTTCTGTTTAAAAAAATTATAGCCATCCTACGAGGTGTGAAATGATACCTCATTGTGGTTTAGATTTGCATTTCACTAATAACTACAGATGTTGAAAATCTTTTCATGCTTTTTGGCCATTTGTATATCCTCTTTGGAGAAATAGCTGTTCACATCTTTTCCTGTTTTTTAATTGGATAGCGTGTCTTTGTTGAGTTCTAAGAGTTTTCTTTATATATTCTGGATATTAGACTCTTCTTACCAGATATGTGATTTGTAAATATTTTCTCCTGCGAATGTATTCTGTTGCTTGTTATTTCACATTCTTGGAAATGTCCTTTGAAGCACACAAGTTTTTAATATATATTTTTTAATGTTTATTTATTTTGAGAGAGAGTGGGGGGGTTGGGTGGAGAGTCAGAGACAGGGAGGGAGACAGAGGATCCAAAGTAGGCTCTGAACTGACAGCAGAGAGCCTGAGGTGGAGCTCAAACTCACAAACCGTGAGATCACAACCTGAGCTGAAGTTGGATGATTACCCAAGCATCCCACACAAGTTTTTAATATTGATGAAATCCAATTTATTCATTTTTCCTTTTATTGAGTTTGATTTTGGCGTCATATCTAAGAATTTATTGCCAAATCCAAGGATATGAAGACCGCTATATTTTCTTCTAAGAGTTTTATGGTTTTACCTCTTATATTTATATGGTTGATTGAGTTGATTTTTGCATACAATATGAGGTAGTGGTCCAGCTATGTTCTCTGGAATGTGGATATTCAATTGCCCCGGCACCATTTGTTGAAGAGACTGTTCTTTCTCCATGGAATGGTCCTGGCACCTTTGTCAAAAATCAATCGGCTATAGATATGTGGGTTTATTTCTGGACTCTCAGTTCTATTCCAGTAATCTCTATGTCTGTCCTTATTCTATTACTGTAGTCTTTTGATTACTGTAGCTTTGTAATAAGTTTTGAAATAGGAAAGTGAGAGTACTTCAATTTTGTTCTTCTTTTTCAGGACTGTTTTGACTATTCAGAGTCCCTGGAAATTTCATATGAACTTAAGGATTGACTTTTCTCTTTCTACAAAAAAATTATGTTAGGGATTGTATTGAATTTGTATGTTGTTTTGGATAGTATTGCCATCTTAACAAATATTAAGTTTTCCAATCTGTGAACATGGGATATATTTCCATTTATTTAAGCTTTTAGTTTCTTTTGGCAATATTTTGTAGTTTTAAATACCATCTTTCATCTCCCTGGTTAAATTTATTCCTAGATATTATATTCTTTTGGATGCTATTGTAAATGGAATTGTTTTCTTTATTGCATTTACAGATTCTTCATTGCTGCTGTATGGAAACACAACCAGTTTTTATGTTTTGATCTTGTACCCCGTAATTTTGCTGAATTTATTTATTGGCTCTAGTGGTGTTTTGTTTTGTTTTGTTTTGTTTTGTTTTGTTTTGTTTTGTTTTTTTGTGAGTTCTTTGGAATTTTCCATACATAGTATCATCTCATAGAAGAACAGATATAATTTTACTTCTTCCTTTCCATTTTGGATGCCTGTAATTTTTTCCTTTGCCTCATCGATCTGGCTAGAACTTCCAACAAATTGATGAAAAGCCACGATGAAAGTGGGCATCCTTGTCTTAGTCTTGATCTTAGAGGGAATGTTTTCAGTCTTTCACTATTAAGTATTATGTTACTTGTGGGTTTTTCACTAATGCCCTTTATCATGTTGAAGAAGTTTCCTTCTATTCTTTGTTTTCCAAGCATTTTTAATTATGAAATGATATTGGATTTTGTCAAATGTGTTTTTTTGGTATCAATTGGGATAATCACATGGTTTTTTTGTTTGTTTTTTAGCTCATCTTATAAATGTGATATATTACATTGATTGATTTTTATATGTTGAACCACTATTGCCCTCCTGGAATAAGTCCCACTTGGTCACGGTGTATAATCCTTTTAAAATGCTCTTGAGTTTGGTTTGCTAATATTTTTTATTTACAATTCATAAAAGATGTTGGTTTGTAGGTTTCTTTTTTGTGGTAACTTTGACTTTGGTATCACAGTAATACTTGCCTCAAAGAATGAGTTAGAAATGTTCCCTCCTTTTCTGATTATTTGGAAGAGTTTGAGAGTTGGTGTTAATTCGTCTTTAATCATTTGATGCAGTTCACTAGTGAAGCCTTTTTTTGTTGTTGATGGGAAGTTTTTGATTACTCATTCAATCTCTTCACTTGATCTATTCAGATTTTTTCTTTCTTCCTGAGTCTGTTTAGATAATTTGTGTGTTTTATGGAATTTGTCTGTTTTTTCTAGGTAATCTGTTACTGTGCAGTAATCCTTTTTATCTCTATAAGGTTAGTGGTAATGTTTCCACTTTCTAATTTTAGTTATTTGAATGTTCTCTCTGGTTTTAGTCTAGCTAAAGTTTGTCAATTTTGTTGATATTTTCAAAGAACCAAAATTTGGTTTCCTTGATTATATTGTTCTTCTATTCTTTATTTTTTACTCTCCACTTTATTATTTCCTCCTTTTTACTAGTGTTGGATTTTGTTCATTGTTTTTTTTTTTTTCCTTTTTTTTCTAGTTCCTTACGGTGTTAGGTTATTGATTTGAGATCTTTCTTCTTTTTTGGTATAGGCTTTTTCAGTTACATAGTTCCTCTGAGCACTGCTTTTGCTGTATCTTGCATATTTTGGTATACTGTGTTTTCTTAAGTATGTCTTACACAGTTTTGTTCCTCATTCCATTAACTCCTTCTTTTGTGTTTAAATTGATTTTGTGTAGTGTACTGTATTGACTCTTGTCTCATTTCCTTTCATATATACTTTTTAGGCATTTTCTTAGTGGTTACCATAAGGATTACAGTTAATGTGCTAAATTTGTAACAGTGACATTTAAATTGATGTCAACTTAGTTTCAGTAGCATACAAAACCTCTACTCCTGTACAATTCCATTTCCCTCCTTTACATTGTCATAAATTACATCTTTATACATTGCATATTCATTGAAATATTTATGATTTTTTAATGTATTTGTCTTTTGAATCATATAGGAAACACAAAGAAAAGTTACAAACCAAAATACAGTGACACTAGTTTTTATATATCTTTATGTAGTTACCTTTACTGAAATTGTGTTTCTTCACATGGCTTCGAGTTATTGTCTAGTGTCTTTTCATTTCAGCTTGAAGGACTCTTTTTAGCATAACTGTAGGGCAGATTTATTAATGATGAAATCCTTCCACTTTTGTTTGGCTTGGAATACCTTAATTCCTTTTTCATTTTTTGAAGGATAGTTTTACCAGATGTAGAATTCTTTTTTTTTTTTTTTTTTTTTTTTTTTTTTAAATTTTTTTTTCAATGTTTATTTATTTTTGGGACAGAGAGAGACAGAGCATGAACGGGGGAGGGGCAGAGAGAGAGGGAGACACAGAATCGGAAACAGGCTCCAGGCTCTGAGCCATCAGCCCAGAGCCGGACGTGGGGCTCGAACTCACAGACCGCGAGATCGTGACCTGGCTGAAGTCGGACGCTCAACCGACTGCGCCACCCAGGCGCCCCTGGATGTAGAATTCTTAATTGGCACTTCTTTTCCTGGGAACTTTAAATATGTCATTGCACTGCCTTCTAGCCAGCATCATTTCTGATAAGAATTTGGCTGTTAATCTTACTCAGGATTCCTTTTTTTTTTTTTTTTCCTAAGTTTATTTATTTTTGAGAGAGAGAAAGAGTGCTGGTGAGCGAGGGCAGAGAGAGAGGGACAGAGAGGCAGAGAGAGGGCTCAAGCTCACTAACCGTGAGATCATGACCTGAGCCAAAGTCAGATGCTTAACCGACTGAGCCACCCGGGTGCCCCATTGAGGATTCATCCTTCTATGTAATGATTCACTTTTTGCTGTTTTCAGGATTCTCGCCTTGTCTTTCAGCTATTTGATAGTGTGTCTCAGTGTGGATCTCTTTGCATTTACCTTTCTTGGAGCTCATTGAACTTCTTGGGTGTGTAGCTTCATGACTTTTATCAAATTATGGAGGTTTTATGCCATTATTTCTTCAAATATTCTTTCTGTCTTTTTTTCTCTTTCTTCTCCTCTGGGGACTCTCACGTCTATGCTCATATGCTTGATGGTGTGCCGCAGGTCTCTTTGGCTCTCTTCATTTTCTTCTTTCTTTTTTCTTTCTTTTCTTCAGACTAGATAATTTCAGTTGACCTGTCTTCAGGCTCAGTGATTCTTATGTCTACTCAAAGGTGTTATTGAAACGCTCATGTGAATTTTTCATTTCGGCTAATGTATATTTCAGCCCCAGAATTTCTATTTGGTCCCTCTCTCTCTCTCTTTCTCTTTCTCTCTCTCTTTTAAAGGAGATAGAAGTTTTGAATGGACTGCATGGAAGTGGTGGACAGGACAGCAGAGGAGAGGCTGCCTGCTCTATTTGGTCTCTTTCTATAATTTTTGCCTCTATTAATATTCTTTTTGTGTGTGACTATTTTTCTCTTTTTAAAAAAATGTATTAAAGAATTTTTTAAATGTTTATTTCTTTTCTTTTTTTTTTTTTTAAATTTTTTTTTTTCAACGTTTATTTATTTTTCGGACAGAGAGAGACAGAGCATGAACGGGGGAGGGGCAGAGAGAGAGGGAGACACAGAATCTGAAACAGGCTCCAGGCTCCGAGCCATCAGCCCAGAGCCTGACGCGGGGCTCGAACTCACGGACCGCGAGATCGTGACCTGGCTGAAGTCGGACGCTTAACCGACTGCGCCACCCAGGCGCCCCGATTAAATGTTTATTTCTTTTGAGAGATAGAGTGTGAGCAGGGGAGGGACACAGAGGGAGAGACAGAGAATCCAGGCAGGCTCCATGCTGTCAGTGTGGAGACCAACGCAGGGCTCAAACCCACAACTGTGAGATCATGACTTGAGCTGGAATCAAGAGTGGGATGCTTAACAGACAGCTGCCCAGGCACCCTGCTCCTAAATCTTTGTCCGTAGTTCGCTTTAACTCTTTAAGCATATTTAGGATAGTATATTTAAAATATTTATTTAAATATTTTTTTATTTAAAAAATATTTATTTAAATATTTTTTTATTTAAAAAATATTTATTTAAATATTTTTTTATTTAAAAAATATTTATTTAAATATTTTTTTATTTAAAAAATATTTATTTAAATATTTTTTTATTTAAAAAATATTTATGTTTGCTCAGGCACAGTTTCTGTGTATTTCTTCCGGAATGGACCCTACTTCCTCATTCTTTGCTGACTTTGTGATTTTTTTTGTTGTTGAACACTGGACATTTTGCACTTGGTCTTAGCCAAAGGGCCCAGAAGCAATGAACACTGGACATTTTCAATAGTATAATATGGTATCTCTGGAAATCACAGTCTCCGTTCTCAGAGTTCATTGTTGTTGCTTCCTGTGGACTGTGGCTTTTATCTGTTCATGGATTCGTTTATTTTTTTAATTTTATTTTGAGAGAGAGAAAGTGCGCTTGGAGGAGGAGGGGCAGAGAGAGGATTCTAAGCAGGCTGTGGCACTGTCAATGCAGAGTCTGATCCAGGGCTTGAACCCATGGACTGTGAGATCGTGACCTGAGCTGCAGTCAAGAATCATCTGCTTAACTGGCTGGGCCAGCCAGGGGCCCATGTTCATGGATATTTAAAAGACTGTTTTTGTAAAGTCTCTATTTGTCACGTATGCTCTCTGAAGTCTGTTCCTTTAGGTTGTGGTCACCTAGTGTTTCAATGGAGACTTCCTTGAATGCCAGGAGCCAAAAACAATTTTTTTCTTTTTTTAAATAAAAATAAAAGAGGAAAAACAAGAAGAAAAAGGTAAACATTTCCTAGTGTTTGCCACTTTACACTCTTGTGCTGAGCCTAGAAATCAACCACAGGTCAAAGCTTAGGGTATTGTCAGGTCTCAGAGCATGTGTCCTGTCATGAGCATTCATTTGACTTTGTAAATTCCTTAGTATATGTGGTCTTTTAAATGCCCTAATTTCCCTAGAAACTCTCTCCCCAGCTTTGTTCCCTAGGCCTTCAGTGCTTTATTGTTTGCCTCCACTATAATGATTTCCCCCAGCTGACAGCTAACAAGTTTTTTCTTCCTTCTGCTAACAATTTTTTAATTTTATTTATTTTTATTTTTTTTAATGTTTATTTTTGACAGAGAGAGAGAGAGAGAACATGAGCAGGGAAGGGGCAGAGAGAGAGAGACACAGAATCAGAAGCAGGCTCCAGGCTCTGAGCTGTCAGCACAGAGCCCGATGCAGGGCTTGAACTCACAGACTGTGAGATCATGACCTGAGCCGAAGTCGGATGCTCAACTGACTGAGCCACCCAGGCGCCCTTCTGCTAACAATTTTTTAAAAAATAATTGTCTGTCTATCTATCTATCTATCTATCTATCTATCTATCTATCTATCTATCATCTGTCTCTTTATTTAAAAGAGTGTGTACTTTTTCACCCTGAGTGAATTCTGAGGCAAAAATTAGGTGTCTTGCATCAGTCCTTCAAGCAGCCCCCGTCAGTTAAAACAAACACACTTCTCTGCAAATAAGATCTGCGTTGCTTTCTCCAGAACTAGGGATCAGTGTCCCACATTCAGAACACAGGCTGTTGTTCTGGAGAGCACGACTCAGCCAGGTTGGGAGATGGAACAAGGAAAAGGAAAAGTGCTGTGAAGCTTTCCTGATGCTCTAACATTACCTTTTTTTGTTTCAGTCCTGTTTGCTATAAACCTTTGATTATTTAAGAGTTCTAAAAAATCTGATTCTGACAGTTTTTGCTTTTTTTCCAATACTTCTGTGAAGGCCTTAGAGCTACCTACTCTTTTCTGCTGATCTCAGTCTTGAAAGGGAGATACCTTTTGAATATGTTGAATTTGCGGTGCCTATGGGAATGCTCGATGTACATGTTCCACTAGATATAGGAGTTTGAAATTTTCTGTTAGGGAGGAGATCTGAGCTACAAATAGAAATTGAGAGGTCTTTGCCTTACTGTGGAAAATATAAGGGGTAGATGAGATCAGGGATGATCCCAGGGAATTTCACCATAGAGGAGACTGCGCTGGAGGCAGAGAACTAATGGTCAAAGTACAAGGAAAAGCAGGAAAGTGTGGTAGAGTGAAAACTAAGAAGATAGAGTTGCAAAGAGAGGAAAATGATTTCTACTGTGAAGATGAAATATCTCTAGTAAGGTGAAACTGAAGTAAGATGTCCTTGTCATAGATTGTATCAGGAGAATGGTGACATTTGAGTGAAAACAGGAGAGGAATTGGATGGTAATTAGAAAATGATGCAAGGTCACAGATTTATTTTCTTCTTTAAGTTGGCACAGGATTCGAAAAAATGAGGTTGGAGTGGTAGGAAGGTCTGTGGAGAGGATAGAGTAGAACAGGAATGAACAGGGGCGCCCGGGTGGCTTAATCGGTTAAACGTCCAATTTCAGCTCAGGTCATGATCTCACAGTTCATGGGTTTGAGCCTCTCTCTGCCCCTTCCACCCCCAACCCCCCAGTACTCTGTCTCTCTCTCTCTCTCTCTCTCAAAAAATAAATTAGAAAAACATTTAATTTAAAAAAAAAAATTTTTTTTTTCAACGTTTATTTATTTTTGGGACAGAGAGAGACAGAGCATGAACGGGGGAGGGGCAGAGAGAGAGGGAGACACAGAATCGGAAGCAGGCTCCAGGCTCTGAGCCATCAGCCCAGAGCCCGACACGGGGCTCGAACTCACGGACCCCGAGATCGTGACCTGGCTGAAGTCGGACGCTTAACCGACTGCGCCACCCAGGCGCCCCTAGAAAAACATTTTAAAAAAGAGTTGGAAAAAAAAGAGCAGGGATGAATAGAAGAGGAGGGTGTTAAGAGAAAAACAAGAATAAAGAGCACAGACAGAACTGACTTTTCATTAGATGGTGGATATTATGTGTTTTAAGTCTGGAGATGATGTGAGATATGAATAATAATTTAGAGAAATTTGTAAGTGGGAATTGGAAAGCTGAGGGAAATTGTATTGCACAGATTAACTTTTTTTTTGTTTTTTTTGTTTTGTTTTTTTGTTTTTTTTTATGAAGTAGGAAAGATCGTCTTAGAGTAAAAGTTGGGCTGGAGAGACAGAGTTTGAGAGAAGGGATGAAGGCCTGGAATGGTTACTGAAGAGAATGAAAGTGTGAGCTGGCCAAGGGTAAGAAAAAAGAATTGATTGTTATGTTGAGGGCTCAGCTGAGTTTGGAGGCTGATACTGAAATGATACAAGCATGACCACTTATGATTTCTCTAGCAGGTTAATGTGAATTGTAACATTAGTGTATGCTTGGGGCTTTCCTTGGCAGGTAGGAGAAACAGCTAGGAGAAGTCGATTATAGGGCTCTGTTGCGAGCTTCGTTAGGATATTCCAGTATATAATCCATTGTGGATAGTGGTTAATAGACCAGAAGAAAATGGAAGGATTTGAGGATTGGTTGACTCCATTAGATTAAAGATCATGTAAAGTGGGAGAAAGGCAATGAGGGGACTGGCAGTTTTAGTGGCTGTGATCATAGAATGAGACATTTGTATTTTCTTCAGAGGTTGAGAAGTTCCAGGTGATGAGTGATAAAGTCCAGGATGTGGCCTTGGGAGTTGGTGAGTCAAAGCAAAATGGTTCTTTCACAATGGCTAAAGGTTACTGATTTTAAGGAGGTCGGAGAACTGTAAGGCTAAGATGTTGGTTGAATTTCTTCTATGCTCCCCGAAGCCAGCCTAATGGTATGACTTGGGATGGAGAGGAAGACTGAGCCTTGTGACAACCTTTTTAATGAATGTGGATGATTATTAATATTAGTTAATGAACAACAGTGGATGCAGCCATGCCAAGTTAATTTTTCTTAGATCATTAGTTGTTTCCTATGGAGATCAAACTATGGTCAGTTTATTTGGAAAAAGCAGATATTAAGTTAGGAAAACGAAACCCATATAAGCACTGTTCATACAATTAATTTATTCTGTAAACATTTACTGGATGCTTTTTCTGGACCTTGAAGTTGTTCATGGCCTAGGGAAGAAGACATACATCTAAATAGATAATTGATACAATGTGCTAAGTGTTATAGTATATGAATAGTGGTCTCATGTGAGATACATCCCAGAATTTATTGAGATGGGGAAGAAAACTACTTAAATTTATCCATTTCATCGCATGTATTTTCTGTATTTGTGTGTGTGTGGTTATATGTTATTTTATTTATTTTCATTCTAGTATCTTTATAATTTTTAATGCAAAAGATTTCAGACAATATAAAATGTATATATAGCATGCAAACATCCATGTACATGGCATGCAGTTTAAGAAATAAAATATTACAGATGCAATTGAAAGCTTCCTTTCTGTGTATCCTTTCCCTAATCCCATCTCTCCTTTCTTTTTCTCCTTCTTCCCACACTGAATTAGGTGTTTATCATTCATATGATTTTTTGTTGTTGCATGTTGTGAACCTTGAAAATTGTTTCATGCTGTTCTTTTTACAATTTGCTTTTTTCCCACTCAGCTTTGATTTTAAGATTTTGAACATTGAGGAGTACCTGGGTGGCTCAGTCAATTAAGCGTCTGACTCTTGATATCAGAGCTCAGGTCATGATCTCATGGTTGGTGGGGTTGAGCCCTGCATTGGAATCTGGGCTGACAGCGTGGAGCCTGCTTGGGATTCATTCTCTCTCTCCCTCTCCCTCTCCCTCTCCCTCTCCCTCTCCCTCTCTCTCCCTCCCTATCTCTGCCTCTCTCTCTCTCTCTCTGCCCCCCTCCCTCTGCCCCTCCCCTGCTTGTGTGCATGTGCCCACTCTCTCTCAAAAAAAAATAGACATTAAGAAAAAAGAGTTTTCAACATTGATACACTTTAGCTCAAGTTCATTCATTTTTCCTGCTGTATAATTTTTCATTGTATGACTATTCTTTCTTAGTTTTGTTGATGATGAATGTTTAAATTGCTCTAATTTTTTACATAATAAAGTGCTGTTATAAATATTCCTGTACACATCTTTTTTGAGCTCAGTAATCAATTGCTGCATAAGAAATCATCCCAAAACTTAGCAGTTTGCAACAGCAAATATTTGTTATCTCATAGTTTTTCCGGGTTAAGCATTTATGCACAGCTTAACTGGGTGCCTCAGAGTTAGAGTGTCTCACAATATTATAGTCAGGTGGCAATGGGCCCGCAGTCATCTCAAAGCTCACCTGGGGGAGGATTCGCCTCTCTGCTCAGTCATATGGCTGTTGGCAGCCTTAGGTCCTCACTGGCTGTTGGCCAGAGACATCAGTTCCTCCCTACATAGCATCTCCACAGGGCAGCTCACAATATGGCAGCTGGCTTCCTGCAGAGTGAATGAGCAAGTGATTGAGAGAGGGAACCCAAGGTGGAAGCCACAGTATATTTGTAATCTAATCTTGGAATCTCATCACTTCTGCCATATTCTGCTCAGTAGGAGTAAGTCCAGTCTACACTCAAGGGGAGGAAATTACATAAGGGTGTGAATAGCAGGAGGTAGGATCATGGAGGCTTTCTTAGAGGCTGCCTACCATGTTGGGTCATAGGATACACATCGTCAGCTTTACTAAAAGTTGAGAAGGCTGTTCCCAAGGTGGCTATTCTAATATATGCTTTCCTGAAGAATAAGACAGACTTTACTAATGTTTAAAATAGGGATTGACATTGGTGGTTTGTGTGTTAGAGGATGGTTTTGTTACTTATGGTATTTAGTATTGGGAAAGACCAGTGGGAGTTCCAGGTGTGTGTTTGTGTATTGCCAGTTTGTATGCCTGGTTGAGAGTATGTGTATATTATGTTATCTAGATTTAAGTAAATTAATGCTCATGAAATGGACACGTTAGCTAAGAAACATCTGTAAAGAAAACCATGGATTAAAATAAGAATAATGCAAATGTATGTTAATTTATACCTTAATTTTTTAAATGTTTTATTTATTTTTGAAAGAGAAAGAAAGAGCAAGTAGGGGAGGGACAGAGAGAGAGAGAGACATAGAATCCAAAACAAGCTCCAGGCTCTGACCTGTCAGCACAGAGTCCGATGCTGGGCTCGAACTCATGAACCTTGAGATCATGACCTGATCCGAAGTTGGATGCTCAACCGGCTGAGCCACCCAGGTGCCCCTACATTTTTTATTTAAAGAAATGAGTTCAGTAGTATATGGGTGCAAAACTAGAGGTTGAAATTCCCTCTCTTGCAAATGTATGTTAAAATGGTAGAACCATAATCTCTCAGCTGTGTATGAGGGAAAATAATATAATCTATAATATTGGACCAGAAAGTCAGCAAAAACATTAGAAACACAGTGATCATTTTTTTTTTTAATGTTTATGTTTGAGAGACAGAGACAGAGTGTGGGGGAGTGGGGCGCACAGAGACAGAGGGAGACACAGACTCCGAAGCAGACTCCAAGCTCTGAGCTATCAGCACAAAGCCCGACATGGGGCTTGAACCCATGAGCTGTGAGATCATGACCTGAGCTGAAGTTGGCCGCCTACCCAACATGGCCACCCAGGCGCCCCATGATCATTTCTTTATATATCTACATGCACACATACATACATACATATGTATATCTACATACATGTAGATATACATATGTATGTATGTATGTATGTTTATGTTTTATTAGCCCAGATTTAGCACATTTGTTTAATTAGTCTTGATTCTTTTATTTATTTTATTTTTTTTATGCTCAAGTTAGTTAGCATACCGTATAGTCTTGGCTTCAGGAGTACAGTCCAGTGATTCTTCACTTACATATAACACCCAGTGCTTATACAATATTCTTATATTTTATTTATTTTTTATTTTTTTTTAAGTTTATTTTGTGAGAGACAGACGGCATGGGTGGGGGAGAGGCAGAGAGAGAGGGAGACAGAATCCTAAGCAGGCTCCACACTGTCAGCACAGAGCCCTATGTGGGGCTCAAACTCAGGAGACCACAAGATCATGAACCTGAGCCAAAACCAAGAGTTGGACACTTAACCAACTGAGCCACTCAGGTGCCCCTTATTTTTGTATTTTATATTGACCACTGTTGCGACAATGAACCTTACCCTAATTATATTTTTTTCCTAATTGTACAGTATGTGTTAAAATATTAGCTAATACTAATAGTACATGAACATTATACATGTGAACTAAATATATGTATATTGGGATACATGGTCGAATTTGTAAACTATTGTATTAGAATCCTAGAGGTATGAAAAGAATACTGCGGGAGTAAGGAGGAGGGAGCAACTGACAGTTTAAAGAAGTCAGGAAAGACTTCACAAAGGAGGTAGATTTTGAACTGGATCACAAAGGACAAATACGAGTCTAAATGGCAGAAAAAGGATGAAGAGGACATTTTTGGCAGAAGAAACAGCATTTACACTGGAATAGATCCTTCCAAGTGTGGCTTTTTGAAGAAAAATGACTTCCCTGGGTGGTTAGAATGAGAACTGTAGGGGAGGTGAAGGAAGTGAGAATGGAGGGGTGAGAGGTGGTGGGGATGGCAGCGCCATATAGCTAGTGGAGATAGTGAAGTACGACATTGACATTGACCTGCTGGAACTAAGGAGTTTTAATTCTCTGACTGAAAACTGGCTAGCTTGGCCCTATAGTACTGTTCTTCAGGTCAAGACTTCAAAGGCCAGTTTTCAGCTGTCAGTGATAAGCAGCAGTGGTTTCCCGTTGAGAACTTCAAACTATTGTTTTTGTTTTTCATAAACGAAATAGAGAGTAGGTAAACTTTATTGTTGTTAAACAGCTTTATTGAGATATAATTCACTTGAACAAGCTGCACATGTTTAAAAACTATAATTTGATAAGTTCAGACATATGTATATACCAGTGACTCCATCACTGCAATCAAGATAATGAAAACATGCATCACCTACAATGTTTTTTTGTGCCTTTTGGATGAATTTTTAAAGATTTAATACAATATATTAAAATCATTATATATAATATAAAACAACTTTTGTAGGGAGTTTAGTGAGTGGTCACATTTTAAATGCTTTCTATTATGAAGATTTAAAAACATACACACAAGTAGAGAGAATAGTATAATAGACTTCTGTGTACCCTATCACCCAGCTTCAATGTGATAAAAAGCATTTTGATATTATCATAATGCTAATACCTTTTAGTTTATTTTTTACTTTTGTTTTGCTTTCTTACAAATGTAGTGCTTTCTTGAAAAAGCCTGATTATATGAATTCTTCATTTTACAAATGAGGAAATTAAAACCTGAAGATGCTGAGTTACTCAAAAATTGTTTTTAATTATGGAAATATGAGAGTTGATGGGTAAGAAAAACTCCTGTGTTTGCTAGATCCTTGCTACTCAAAGCTTATTAGAATTGTAGATTGTATGCCCCACCCTAGAACTACTGAATCAGATATTATATTTAAAATTTTGGGGGGGGGGCACCTGGGTGGCTCAGTCGGTTAAGCGTCCGACTTTGGCTCAGGTCACGATCTCACGGTTCGTGAGTTCAAGCCCCGCATTGGGCTCTGTGCTGACAGCTCAGAGCCTGGAGCCTGCTTCAGATTCTGTGTCTCCCTCTCTCTCTGTCCCTCCTCCATTCATGCTCTGCCTCTTCCTCTCTCTCTTAAAAATAAATAAACATTAAAAAAAAATTAAAAAATAAAAAAAAATTTTTTTTAAAGTTTACTTATTTATTTTGAGATAGAGAGGGAAAGAACACACGTGCGCACGCAGGGGAGGGGTGGGGGAGGGGGTGAGAGAATCCCAAGCAGGCTCCACGCTGTCATCACAGAGCCTGATGTGGGGCTTGATCCCACAGGCCATGAGATCATGACCTGAGAGCCAAAATCAATAGTTGGACCCAGGTGTCCCAGAAATTTTATTTTAATAAGATTTTCAGGTAGTCATACGCACGTTGAAGTTTGAGAAACACAATAGTAGGGCAGATTGCCTCTTTGGGCAACAATGAAACTTTAGAATTAACTTTCTTGAGTCAATGTTGATGAAAGGGAAAAAAATTAGAATCCTGGCTTTAGTTACTGCTTAGTTTATGTTACTGAATGACATCCTATCTAGAACTACGAGAAATTAGTTTTTTATTTAGCTTTCTCTGTCACCATTTTTAATTTATTACAATAACAACAAAAAAGATTTCTGAGGATAAGATAACAAGTATCCTAGACTATTATAATTACCTGTTTATGCCTTTTGCCAAGGTTGTGTTTGGTCTGTGAAGAGGAAGTAGAACCTCATGGATATTTTTTTTTATAGCCCCGTAAGTTGATAAAACAGAGCAAAGCCCAGAAGCCCTCTTAGCTTCCACTTCATTCCAAAGATAGCAAAGTTGGGCAACCAGAAGGCAGAATTAAACACTGTTCAATGTGTATACCCAGGGAGGACCTCATGTTGTGTTCAATCTAGCTGGCTAGGAAACCCTTCCATTAGCTTTTTCCTAATGTTTGCACTGAACGAGCCATTACATTTTGAAGGCAACACTGACTGAATTCAGTATTGATGCATTCACTTACCAACTTTTTTGCCTCTGGCAGAACAGTCTCTTTCTAATGGTAGTGTACAAACAGCAGTCACTGGCTTCATCCTCACTCTGAAGGAAGCCTTGTAATGTTGCTTCTATTGCTATATCCTTTATATGTATGGCCCCATTATAATTCTCTTCTTTGTGCCCACACTCCAGAAACATTTTCTAGATAATTGTTACTTGTTAGTGGAAACCCTTTTGGTATGGTCCCAGGTGAAAATCTTTGCAGGACTTAAATATGTTCTGAGGTATATTGTGTTAGAGTAATATGTTAGTGTCTTCACACAAAGGAAATATTAATGTTGTTCTTTTGATTTGTAACGTTTTCATATATAGCACCTAGCCGTTGTATCTCCATACCTTTCCAGAGAATCGTTTGGCAGCTGAAAAAACACTCAGATTCAGAATTTAGTAAAAGCGGTCTTACCAGTCCCTTTACTGCTATTGTAGTTTTTCTGATGAAAATGTATACTCTAGGTTAACCAGTGAAATAAATGCTTGCAGTTTTACTAAATCCTTGGGTCCGTAGAGCCTGGTTTGTACTCAGTCAGTCATATACAACACATAAACTGCAGTGATTCCAATGGTGCCTTATTGGATCTAAAGAAACCCATATATCTGATCCCATAGTATATAAATGGAGGGTTTTACCCAGTGAGATTATTCCACTGGCATTGACACTGTGAGACTATGGGCCATGAATAACAATACAATTTCCATTTTAATGCTAATGGAAAATCTAAAAATAAATTTTTAAAAATGTAAAATAAATCTTTAATATATAAAGTCTCAAAGCAATTTAAAAAATGATTTGTTGAAGTGCTGTCAATTTCAAGCATTGTATTTGAGCTTATGATACGAGGGATATAAAAACGTGGTTGTACATATAGTTAACGGTTGTTGAAAACTTACATCGTCACTATTTTGGACCTTTTTCAGTATGATAGACAAGAGTCCTCTTGAATATTCTGGATTGTCTTTACTTAGTTTCGGCCTTGATGCATAAGCTGTAAAGTCTAGCTTGTGCTTTTGCAGTGTTCTTCATGTCTGTTTTCTTTTATTTGTCGTTAGACAGTTAGTAATACGTAATGAAAATATGGTTAGTGTGGAAATAACTCAAATTAAAATTAGATACTGGACTTGGCATGCATTCAGTTCACTGCCTAGGGTTAAAGTCAAGAGCCACACAGACGGTGCCTCTTCACCTTTCTCTCTTGGTATTTTAGCTTTACTGATGATTTGAAACCATGGCAGTTAATATGCCTTAGCCTTTGCTTTTACAGATGAGAAATGGATCTTATACTTATATCACCAGGTTTCAAAACTATTTACACTAAGTGGGATGGTTTACTACCTCAGGGGTAGTGCATTAAGCCTATTGCTCTTGAGAATCCATTTTCATCTCTTCCCACCAATTGATGGGACAGATATGACAAGCCTTTAAAGTTGAGTGGAAATTTTCTGTGGGGCGGGCTGTTGTATTAAATTGTTCCTTACCACCACCATGGATGTTGTAAAGACTTGTGAGTGGGTAGCCTATGGCTAAGAAAAGAGATATATTGTCTGCAGTAGGGAGGCTGTAAGGGCTAATATATAGGGAATAGTTTTCTTCCTATCTGCTCACTGTTTCCTTCTCCTTCTTTAAATCAGAACTTGAGTCCATCCACTCCAAGGAGGTTTTCTTGATTATCCAACACTAGAAAGTGTTAGTCAAGTTCTTAATTGTGTGTAATACTATGAGAGGCCATGTTTGAAGTGAAACCACACTCACTAGACTTACAATTCCAAGTTTGCGCCAGCATATTCTTATATTTATGTTTACCGTATTTAAAAACGTAGGTTTTGTGTGTTTATGTTGACTATTGTTTACAGGGGACACGGATTACCTAATTCATATGGTAACCACCCCACAATAATTCTTAGTTGAAAACACCCCAGTAATTCTTAGTTGGCTACACACTGTTAACATTATGCTAACGACCATTCATTTGCCTCTTTTTTCTGTTCATTTTCTTAATCAATAGAATTTTACCATAGTGACTAAGAAAAATGTTAGAAGACCTAAATACATAATGTCAAAAGAAAATATACATAAACTTTGAAGATAGCCACTACATTAAAAAGCCTCGATTCTATCTTAAGGACTTATTTGGAATAAAAAGTAGAGTTTTGAAATGTGGCAGAAGTTTCCAGTAACATATAAGTTACTGATCAGTGAATATTTTTTTAGTGAGGGCTCCTTTAACTTGCTGGAATTAGTTATATGTTCTAAATGACACAATAAAGACACAAGAATTGTTTCTGCCTCACCCTTTCTGTCTTAGTGAACTTAACTTTAGTTTTCAAAATGTTCTCCTCAATTAGAATTTTTTAACAGTTCATGGATTTGGTCTCTGAGTTACTTTATCTCTACTGAAGGTGAGTTATTTAATTCTTAGAAAATCAGATCAACATATTTAACTGTGTTTGTACAGATCAGGAATTCTTAAGGAGAATTTAATAAGCTTTCCTCTCCAGCTGTAGTTATGATCACAAACAAAACATTAACATAACAAAAGCGACAATCCCCCCCCCCCCCAAATCAAGAAATACTCCTTCAGATTATGCATCCAGGCATGAGGTGACTCTTATTTATCACAGACTCTAAGAGAAATAGCAACTGATTTTGCTTTTGTTGCCCTACTGCGGATTCACAGAGTTCTTTGTGACTCTTCATAATATATTTTTGGGGAACAAATTGCATTGTAGTCTAAATGCAAACATATGTTTCTGTATATTAAGCAAGTATTTTAATACATTATTATTACTTGAGCTAATAACAAATAGTCATCTGTCAGTGAACTAAAAAGGTACAAAGTTCACAGTAATTCTTAGATAGCTTAGTAATTACCCAGACAGCTTGTTGGAAAAGCTGTTTAAATCTGGGATTATGAAATACACTGATGGCTATTTTACTCCCATGGAGTTTCAAAAGATTGTTAGTACATTTGTCTATAATTATACACAAGTTCTCAGAGTCTTCATTAATGAAATTTATATTCTAAGTCAGCATTGATACCCCTTATAAATTCTATTGACTTCTTGCCAAACACATACTTTTCTGTCTTTTCCTCTTCGCATTCCCCTCTCCACATTTCTTTGGGGAAAAAAAAAATCACAAAACAGTATGGTGATCATTAATACTTGATTTATTTTTCAACAAATATTTGCCAAATAAATTTCTTTGGGTTCTGGAAACTTCTTGAGGGAAGAGGGTATGAAAAGAAGGAAGAGAAAAGAAATTAACTCTACAAAACCAGAAACTTTAATATGTTTTTTTTTTTTCATTTTCTAATTATTGTTCCTTTATATCATGCCTTTATGTGTTCCTGCCAACACATATACATGAATTTACCACAGCAGCTGTGGTAGTTAATGGACTCTTAAAAGTCATGTTTGGATATAACTAAACAAATATGTATTCGTTCCCTTCTAATGAAATTACCCTTAACTGCCATCTTAAAAAGAAAGCCAGCTCCCGATTTGTTTAACTAGATTATTTTAAATAACATATACATATATATTGCTTTAGTATTAACTTTTTAAAAAGACTATTAGAACAGACTTTACTCTTCTAAGGTTTTATTTCCGTTCTTAAAAATACTTAATTCAGTATATTTACATTTAGCTTTTTCATTTCCTAAGGTTATTTGCCGTTGTTTGTCTGCTGTTTACTAATCCCAAAATTCCTGTACATCGCCATCCTGATACTAAATCATCATTCAGCCCCGACTTCAGTGTTTCTGTTATTTCTTTGTCTTTTCATTTTAAGGTGATACATTTTAGATCATGAGGCAAAACTTAGATGACCAGAAGTGACATTAATTAAAGAAGCAAAAAAGTCTTTTCTGCTTTAGGGTTTGTCTATACTTAAATATGAACACTGTTTCCCCTCTGTAATATTGTTTCACTACCTGCAATCTGTTTTCCTTACTGACTCATCCTGAAGCAGCGTTATAGTGTAGCCAACATTTTCTTTTCCTGGGCATGGATATAATTGGATGAAGACGTGTGTCGAGTAGAGTAGACTGAGTATTAGCAGATAATTCTCAGTTTTGAAAGGCATATGTAATCAAGTTTATAGAATGGGATAAAAATGTCATGAGCTAGAATTTAGTGGTAATTTTCTATATAACATCTTTGACCCATAGAACTGAGTTTTCACATCTTTTTAAATCAGACAGAACTGTACTCATTAAATTTAATTCCGACTAAATTTTGTGGCTTTATTTTCTAGAATGTATCCATTCAGTATATTTTTTCTGATTCCTTCTTGGGAGGTAAAGCTTCACAAATCAAGTAACTCCATTGTTACAGTCATATTTATTATTATTGTCATTATTAGCTCCAATTATTGCTATGATACTAATAGCAATTATAGTATTAAATACTGCAAGATATTTGAGCTTAAAGCTGTAATAATAGACCACCAGATCTTAACAACATGGTATTTGGTTTCTGTTTTAACTGTGGACTCAGTGATGCTGGCTGATTGAGCTGTGCCACTTCAAAGAAACATCACAGAAATTTACACTGAAAAGATAAATAAGGGTGTGATGCCAGTAAGAGAGCTTAGACGTGTAGATAATGAGAAAAAAGCCAAACTAAGCTAGTAACAGATTCCTGCCTCAACTCCCTCGCAGAATGAAGCAGGGTAAAAATAGTTTTTCAGGAGAGTACTTTGGTGTGGTATACACATACATTCCACTAAGAAACTCTTGGAAAGTCTTACGTTGTAATGTTGACCCAGAAAGCAGTTCTTTCATGTGTTAGTCTTATAATTCTAAATTCTATGTCTTGTGGTAAATTATTATGCCTTGTAAATTAGGATGCCAATAAAAAGTGGTTGTATTATATCTATTCAGCACTTCCTACATGGAAAACCCTAGAAATCAATGTATCCGTTCTTCCTAAACACAAATCTGTTAACTAGCATCATCCCAACACCTGAGTGAAACAAAGTGGTTGGGATGGCTACTGCTAATAGAAAAATGGTTCTCTCTTGGGGAAATTTTTTCCTGGTTTCACAGGGTGTTTACTAACAGTAATCATTTCAACATGTAAATTGTATCCTTTCTTTCATTTAAAGGTTTTAGCAGGAACACTAATCTGAGCACTAGGAATTAATTTAGGCTTTCGTGGGATATTTGTTGAATTGAATTTACACAGCTCCTTCTATTTCCTTATGAGCTAGATAAAATGCAGTTTGTATATATTAATATTAGATTAATATGAACAATAAAATACCTTGAATGTGCTTTTGATTTTAAAGTACCTCTCTGTTTGCATCCTTCCAACATTTTTTCTGGGCTTCAGGCTGCTGAATTAGGCTGCTGTGTCTTCAGTCAGCAAAATTCCATTGCTGTATCTGTCTACGTGAGATACAACACTTTATTCTAGAGAGGAAGAGTTTTCAAGTTGTTCTCCTATTTCTCTTGCCAACAACTCTGCTTCCCTTTGTTTTATGTAGCTTTGGGAATGATTGAGTAAAAGGATTTCCTTTGAAAATTAGTATATGATTTCAGTGTTTTGATATATTTCTTACAATGATTTTCTCTACTATTAACAAAAGACCATAAAAATTATAAACTTGTAAGAAAATGTTCCTGATACAGGTTTTTTTGCAGAAACCTCTCTCTTCAGAATAAAATTAGTGATGTATGTTATTGTGTGGTATGTTTTCTCACATTCTGTCTCTGTGTTTGAAACTGGTAAATTCTCCAGAATTTCCCCTCATAGCTTGCATGTGGTTTTTAAAATCATCTTTTCTTTACTCATACACCCTCAGGTTTTTGGATTTTTTGAAAATTTCTCTCTTCCCCCTTTCTATTTATTTATATATATGTACACACACACACATACATAGGGACAGATATATGTGTAGTCAGAATATTTTTTTCTGAACTGTATGTGAGGAAGTTATTGACAGGATGCACTGTTAACACTAAAAACTTCAGTGCACATTTTGTAAAGACAAATATATTCTCTTTTACAACCATAATGTGGTTATCAAAATCAGGAAATTAACAATAATATTTTTATTTAATCTGTAGACCTTATTCAAATGTCATCAGTTTTCCCATTAACATCTTTTATAGCAAAAGGAACAAAAAAAAACTATTGTCCAGGTTCCAAAGTAAGAACATGAATTACATTTCAGGTCTCGAGTCTCCTTTAATCTGGAACAATTCCTAATCTTTGTTTTTCATGACATTGACATTTTTTTAAAGAATATAGTCCATTTATTTTGGAAGATATTCTTTCAATTCAGTGTTTTTTGATGTTTCGTTATAAGTAGGTTATTGTACATTTTTGGCAGGAACATCACAAAAGTGGTGTTTTGTCCTCGGTGATTAGATTGAGACGCATGGTGTCTCTTTGTCACATTATTAGTGATAATAACTAAAAGTCATTATCCTCAGACTTTTATTTATTTAATTTTTACAAGCTTATTGAAGTATAATTGACATAAAATAAACTGTACACAGTTACCTCCAGTTTTTAATTTAACTGGTGAGTAAAGTTAATGACCTTAGAGGGTAGTCTTACAAATTCTCTTGAATTATAGGAACTTTAAGAAATGTCAGGGCCATGTGATGGCCTGGTTTGGCAACAAAGTCAAGGTAGGTTGTACATGCTATATAAGAGGATGAATGACATGGAAAAGAACAGACTGACTTTGGAGTCTTTATCTAGTCTGAGTATTGGGCATCTTTGTTGTGGCCATGGCCTTTAAAATGTAGCTTCCTCATCTCCTGCTGTAT
The DNA here is from genome assembly GCF_016509475.1 of Prionailurus bengalensis. Taxonomy (NCBI): domain Eukaryota; kingdom Metazoa; phylum Chordata; class Mammalia; order Carnivora; family Felidae; genus Prionailurus; species Prionailurus bengalensis. The sequence goes on from NC_057359.1 coordinate 84,787,049, forward strand.
TTGCTACCGTGAGTTATATTAGTAGTTCACTCTCAGATCAGTCATAGGGATAAAAAAATCCTTGAATTGGTTATAGGCTATATATCGGCAATCAATTTATAAATTAAGTTATAAGTTTTAAATACAGACTTCATTCAATATGAATTAAGATTCCTTGGTCTGTATATTTCTTGTAATAGTTCCTAAAAATTAGAATTTCAGAACAGGAAGAGATCTTAACCATCACAATGCAGAACTTTCCAGGCAGTATGACATAATGAACCTTTAGTCTCTGAGCAACTGGGTTGGCCCTGGGATACCTGGAGCACTTGTGCTCGTTGCCTGTGTCTGCAAGCAGTCTTTTTTATCCTAGTGTGCTGTATAAATATTGCCCTTTTCTGTGGACACCATGACACAAAGGGATAAGGAGGTACTGACTTTTTTTTTTTGTCCAACAACTCGTTTAATCTGTAAATCTCTTCTGCTATATCTCTGCTAAATGATCATTGATCCTAGCTATTTATTCAGTGAATACTTTATACAGAATTGTGTGCCAGGCACTGTGCTATATGTAATGAATATAGCAATAAATAAAACAGATAAGCTGCTACCTACTGAGCTTTTACATTCTGTTAGACAAATCCAAGTAAATGAATAAATAAACAAGGTAGTTTAAGATTGAAAAAGGCACCATGGATGAAATGAACAGAGGGATGAAAGAGATATTAGAGAACTTGAGGTGGATTGTTTAAAGAAGATATTTTTGAAGAAGTTTCATTTGACTGAGACTGGTAGGGTTAGAATGAACAGGCTTCAAAAGATAAGAGTATACTAGGAAGAGGCCTGAGTGTAGGAAAGGACTCACTGTATTTGAGGCCCAGAATGGGTGCAGGGGTGGCTGGAGTAGATGTGTGAAAGGGAGAATGGTATAAGATAAGGCTGGGGAGGGGCGCCTGGGTGGCGCAGTCGGTTAAGTGTCCGACTTCAGCCAGGTCACGATCTCGCGGTCCGTGAGTTCGAGCCCCGCGTCAGGCTCTGGGCTGATGGCTCAGAGCCTGGAGCCTGTTTCTGATTCTGTGTCTCCCTCTCTCTCTGCCCCTCCCCCCTTCATGCTCTGTCTCTCTCTGTCCCAAAAATAAATAAACGTTGAAAAAAAAAATTAAAAAAAAAAAAAAAAAAAAAAGATAAGGCTGGGGAGATGAGCTAGAGCCAGATCACAGAAGGGCTTCGGGCCCTAGTGAGGATTTGGGATTTTATTCTAAAGAGCAATGGGAAGCCTGGAAGGTTTTGAAGGCATAACCTTTGTTAACGTTCTTAATTCCTCTTAAACCCAAGTTCCTAATCTAAAAGACTTACTTGTGTGTTGCGTCTTTCATAAGGCTGTTGTGAGGCCTGTATGAGTGAACTCATGCAAGTATCAGTGCCTAGTTAGCCCTTAAAACATACTCTATTAGAAATATGTTTTCTCTTTTAGGATAGTGACAGTTCATCAGACTACTCTCATTATGACATATTCTTCAAAACTGTAGTTCTGTGCTTACCAGTCAAGTGTTTGATTATTAATTTGATTTCCCAAGTACCTTGACACTAGGAGTTGAATGAAGTTCTCTGAGTAGGATATGTAAGTAAGAGACATCTCTTTTTTTTAATAAATCAATACGTTTCTATTCTGGTTTATATAACAGTGGTTTATTAATTGAGTATTAAGTCTCATCTCTGGAAATATGGAATAAAGTCCACTTACAGATCAGGCGTAGATAAAATTTAAATAGCAAGTCTGTTTTCTGGACGTTGAAGACAAAGTAAGAGATGCTGGATGGTGGTAAATCACTAAATACAAACAGTATTTACTTTGAAACCTTTTGTTTTTAGTCTACAATTTCAACATTTTTCTAGTGGAAAAATATGATATGTGGTATGAATAATGTGGGATACTGACAGTATCCATAAAATTGTTGCTTAACAGATTCCTAAGGAGCACGCTTAATTTTCTTTCTATAACTTTGGAGCATTTTTGTTATTCATACAAGTTAAAGTCACCTCAAACACTGACTTAGGCAATCCTGAACCGTTGGTCCTAAGGGAAATACAGAATTAGGTTTTTGCAAGTGTCTCATCTTCACAGTTTTAAATAAGTCAGCGCAGAACCTTGTTTTATATGTATTTCTGTTTAAAAAGACCCTGATTAAATTGATACTCTTGATTCATTAACATTGAAGTCACGGCCAAGAGCATGAAGCTGTAGCTCACACCTGAATGAAACTTTTCTAACATAGTAGGTGTTTTCTCTGTGAGGCACAATCCGTTCTTCTTGTATTTAGGAACACTAGACAGCACTTCAACACTGTGCTTGGGGGCCATTTTAAATAGCAAAATCCCCAAGAAAAAGCACAAAAATGTGAAAACCACGACACTAAATAGACTAAAAGGAATACTTGTTTACAGCGTGAAAGCAAATAAGAAAGGAGCGTTGTCCTGTTCAACCTCAGCTCGAAACATGCACATCTGGTAACTCAAAATTTTCTCTACTCTGAGCAAGTACATATCTATAAATGACCACGAAAGCACCTAAGTAGTGATTTGGGGTTTACAAATAAATTTTAGTGAGCAGGTAAATTCACAAATGCAGATTGACTGTAATTGTTTAATTTAGGGAGGCAGTTTTTTTTAAATGTACTTTTAGAGCGGAGATGTGATATAGATTAACATTTTTTAATGTTTTATTTATTTTTAAGAGTGAGAGAGACAGAGTGTGAGCAGGCGAGGGGCAGAGAGAGAGGGAGCCAGAATCTGAAGTAGGCTCCAGGCTCTGAGCTGTCAGCGCAGAGCCCGATGCGGGACCCAAACTCACAGAACGTGAGATCATGATGTGAGCCAAAGTCGGATGCTTAACTCACTTAGCCACCCAGGCGCCCCTGATTAGTTTTTCTTATACTACTTTCTGTCTTGATAATGATTTTTATATTTTGGCTAAATCATTCTATGGTTGTAGCTATTTTCTTTGTAATCATTCAGTTCTCTTTGTGACTCTATTGCAACTTTACTTCTGAGGATCGCCTAGGTTCTTCATATTCCTAAACACAATTACTATCTTAATAAATGAACAAGGGCAAATAAACTTTAAAACTTAGAAGACAAAGTAGAATACCTGTAACCTCAGAGTATGGAAAGATCTCTTAGGACACAATAATTACAATTTGAAAATGAAACTATTGATAAGTTATTATCTGTAAGTTATATTCAGTTACATTAAAATGGAGAATTTTGGTCCTCAGTATAAACCATGAAGAAAATGAAAGTATAAGCCACAGAGTGGGAGAAGATACTGTAGTGTAAATCACTGATAAGTGATTAACATTAGGATATATAAAGAATTGCTATATGTTATTAAGAAAAAACCTAGTAGAAAAATGGACAAAAAAACTTGGTAGCTCACAAAAGAGGAACCATAAGGAATACAATCAGTTCTGCTATAATGCTTGTTTTGAAAATGTGAAAGTGTTCCCAATGTGATCGATAGATTAGGGGATAATTTGGGCATAATGCAGATTTTGCATTTGCTTATGTATGAATTCATTCTTGAGAAGCACTGGGTGAATGCAAAAAACTGCACCCGTCTGAGATGAGCCACTTGAATATGCAAAATACACACCCCTCAAACATCTTCCAGCCACCTGCATTCAGTGAGTATGGTATGAGCCACCCCCACCCGTCGACATCTAGTCTTGGAATTTTCTGTCTGATTTCAGATAACACTCCTTCCAGCACTTTATAGTTGCTTTATAGTCCTTTGCAACATCTACCTCTTTAAGCAAACTCCAGGTCTGTTTCAAAGTGATATGCTCTGTTCATTGCATTACGCATGTATTTCTTAATCGTTTAACATGTATAAAACTCGACTATCTTTATTAGAGTCCTACTTTTTTATTAATGGGTATCACTGACCCCTTTATTCCCATAAGCTCTGTGGTTTTAATAGCCTTTTTTTTTTTTGGTTTTTTTTTTTTAACTCTTTTTTTGTATAGCTCAGTGATTTTAGTGACAACGTATGTTGTATGTAGCAGAACTGACTGCACATACAGTGTGATACTTTTATATAAAGTTCAAAGACATGTAAAACTAAACTTGTATATGAATGTGGATAAAACTCTAAAGGGGATGAAAGGAGGGGTCACGGATGAGATAGGGAAGGGGTGCACAAAGTTCTTTCAAAGATTATGTTAGATTGTTTCTTCAACCGGATAGTAGGTACAGTGGGTGATGGTTGCTTATTATTTTTATACCATATGTATATTTCATTGAGACATAATTCACATGCCATGCAATTCACACATTTAAAGTGTCCATTTCATTGGTTTCCAGTATATCCTCAGAGTTGTGCAACCATCACCACGATTTTAGAGCACCTTTATTACCCCAAAAAGAAGCCATATACTTGTTAGCAGTTACTCACCATTTTCCCCCGTGACCCCAGCCCTAGGCAGCCACTGATGTCCTTTCCATCTCTTTGAATTTGCTTATTGTACACATTGCACATAAACAGAATCATACAATATGGGGTCTTTTGTGACTGGCTTCTTTTCATTTATCAAAATTTTAAAGGTTCATTCATGTTGTCACGTGTATCAGTGCTTTCTTTCTTTCTATGGCTGAATAGTATTCCATTATATGAATATAGCATATTTCATTTACCTACTCATCAGTTGAAAGACCTTTATGTTGTTTCCTCTTTTTGGTTATTATAATAATGCTGCTATGAATATTTTTGTACAAAATTTCATATGGACATAATGTTTCTATTTCTCTTGAGTACATACCCACGATTGGAACTGATGGGTCATAGGGTAACTCTTTGTTTAATCTTTTGAGGAACTGCCAGACTGTTTTGCAGAGTTCCTGCACCATTTCACAATCCCACTAGCAGTATACCATATGTATACTTTATATGTTTTTTAGTTTATATACACTCCATACATTTTAATGCTTTTCAGAAAACACAGTAGGGACAGTTGAAGTGGATTACTATCTTTTTTTTTTTTAAGTTTATTTCTTTATTTTGAGAGCAAGAAGGAGAGTGCGAGCAAGGGAGGGGCAGATAGGGAGAGAGAGAATCCCAAGCAGGCTCTGCATGGTCAGGACAGAGCCCAAAGCAGGACTCGAACCCACGAACAATGCAGTCTTGACCTGAGCTGAAGTTGGGTGCTTAACCAACTGAGCTACCCAGGTGCCCCTATCTTTTTGTCTTTAAGCACAGAATAGATGTTGGGGTGAGAGACTCTCCAAAGGTAGGGATTCTGTCAGACGATAAGGTTTAGTTCAACGTTTGGAGTTCTGATCACTGGATCTTTGTAGAGCCCTGGGTTAATTCGTGGAGTAAGAAAACTTTGTCTTCAGCAGACTTCCCATAATTTCTTCTGAATCTCTCCTCATTTATTCTCTTTTCTTCTAGGTGCTTCCTGAGTTTGTGCCATCCTTCTGAAGGCCTAGTTGTACAGGTTCCCAAATGACCCTTCCCTTCTCTTTGCTTTTATAAAACTTTTCATTTTCTCAGTGTTTGTCTCTCAGAGGCAAGTATCCTATACTAACTTACTATTGACTGATGTTAGGTTAATGTTTTACAATTGTCAAAGGATTTCCATTTTAAAAGATAATTTTGTTCAACTCACGCTCTGTCTCTGTCTCTCAAAAATGAATAAATATTTTAAAAATTAAAAAAAGAGAAAATAATTTTATTGAAAAGAATATATTTTATGATGTAATGGTGAGCTTCCAAGGCAGGAATGAGTAGATGCATGTGTTCTGTGTGTGTGGGGGGGGGGGGGGGGGGTGGGTAATGAATAACTATAGTACCCAGTAAACCATGCATGTGATTCTCTGTTTCTGGTGAGATCTTTTCATACAGCTTCATTTTGACCAGGCCTGACTCTACCTCTACGTGCCTTCTTGTGTTAAGAAGTGCCTTCTTGTGTAGGCCTCTTTGGCTGTTTTTCACTGATCTCAGACTATAGTGGGCTTTCGGATATTTCTATATATGTAGTTACTCAGCATCTTTTGAATATCTGTCTTCTATTGGGGGAAATGCTACTTTTAGTTCTGTATCCCCAAGCCAGAAGACAATTTCCTCATCTTTTTTGAAGCCGGGGCTCAGGCATATGATCCAGACTCAGCCAATCAGGTGCAGTCATCTGAATTTGGAAGAGAAAAGTGTGAAGAAGATGGTACAGTTTGGAATCTGTTCCTAATGAAGGTGGCAGAGCTGGCATAGAGATTGGCTTTTCATGGGTGGCAAATGGTGGGGCCCTTAGTCACTGTGCCTTCGGCTCCCAAGATGTGAAGTGTGGCTTCAGTGCCCAGTGGCAGTCTTGCATGAGGATTTGGGTATTGTTGCAGGTTACATAGGGATCAGACCTTCTGGGAAATTCGGAAAGCTCTGTAATATTTTTCAGAAATCTCTCTTCTGCTTACACTAGCTAGAATTGTCTCTATCTCTTTCTTGAATCCTTAGACTCTTTCTTAACTGATGTTTAAATCTTTGTTTGGGTGATAAACATGAGGTCCAGATCTTAATTACTTCACTAGAGAAGGAAGGTTTGCCTAGTAGCTTTTCAATTGGCCTTTAAGAAAATATATGTATCTTATGAACTATTGAAAGCATGCAGAAAGTTACTGGATAATAAAATAAACAACCACGTACCCACATCCAGCTTCATCAAATGTATACATTTAGTTACATTACCTTTAGATTTTTTAAAGGAGTAAAACATTACAAATATAGTCTACTTACTTGACTCTTAATTGACTACATATACTTTGTTCTTTTCCATCTACAAACTTAAGAGTCTCACATTCTATTTCTATTATTTTAATAGGTGTCAGCATGCATTTTTGTCTTACCAAAATCCTGTGTTATTTAGTCTCTTACCCTTCTGATCAATACAAGGACTCAAAGTTTTTCAGTCATCTCTCCTGCCCATCTAACATACATATATGTAGGTTGCAAATAACGAAAACCCCAAGTACTGTCATTTAAGCAAAACAAGATTTCTCTGTTATATAACAAGAAGCTCAAACTAATACAATTTGGTCAGCAACTCATTAGTATTGGGACCACTGTCTCTGCAATTTTCATGGCCAGTGAGAGCCCTTTAGGCTGTCTTCTGTGTCATTTTGACATACCTTCATTATTTCTTGAGCCATTCTGGTCCATTAAGATATTCCAAGCTCACCTTGTATTTTCATTGCCCCAGCCCTGGAATCAGCCATATTCTCTAAGTATCCCTGTTTCCTTTTAGTGGAGAATGGCATTTAGAAACCAAGATTTACGTATAAGGTGAGTTCATTGCTACTGGGTGTTGCTGCTTCTGGATCTCCTCAGTGAAAAAAATCTAGAGAACACACACACACACACACACACACACACACACACACAAGCAGAACAAATTTGAATCAATATCTGTCTGGAAAACCATGACTCCCATTTCAACACCACAAAGTTCATTATAATTTTCTCCTGTTTCATGTTTGTAACTCCCTTTTTTGACAGTGTGAAACCTGGTTTCTATAAACTTACTATGTTTAATTATTAGATCAGTCCTCTCTGATTATAGCTAACCTCCTATCACCACTTGCCTCTCCTTCCCTCACCATCTTCTTCCCTTCTTAGGCTCCAGTACTCTAGGATGGTTCAATCCTTCGCCTAGCTCCACCCCAACCAGTGAATATTCTCTTCTCCCTGTGTGAACTTCCCAGAGCCCACAGTAGGCCATCATTGGTAACTATGCAGATTTTCTCCAAAACCCCCTTGGGGAACTGCCAACCCTGCTTGGGTATGCTTCCTTCTCCACCTCCATTGACACATCTGCCTTGCTTAGCCCTACTTGAACCTTTGGACTGAATTACATAAATCCTTCCTTCCATTCTTCCTTTCTCTTGTTTTATAGACACAGGTCTTCCTATCCTTAAGGATATCATGGTATTTTAGATTTTTTTTCATTTTTTTTTTTGCCTACTACCTGCATTGTCTCTTTTCCTCTGAATTATATATATTTTTCCTGTTTGTTTTATTTTAGCTTTTATGTTAGAGACATCCCTCAAATGTCTGGGCTTTTCCATAGTCCTATGGCTTTAAATGTTAATAATTCTGATGGTTCCCAAAATTATATTGCCACTTTGATCCTTTCCCCTGAATTTTGGGCTCAGCAAGTTTCCTGCTCGGTATCTCCATTTGGATATCTAATAAGCATCCAAAATCAGCATATTCAAAATGGGATTCTTGATTTTCTTTGTAAATGTTCTCTTCCTCATTTTAGTAAAGGCCAACATCACTCATCTAGTAGCTCAGGCCAGAGAAGCTCTGGGGTCACCTATGATTTTTCCTTTTTCTCCTGCAGCCAGTATTCACCCCGTCAGCAAAATCACTTGTGGTTGTTTTTTTTTTAATTTTTTAATATTTTTAGGTTTATTTATTTTTGAGGGAGAAAGCGAGCAGAAACAGAGGAAGGACACACACACACACAGAGAGAGAAAGAGAGAGAGAGAGAGAGAGAGAGGGAGAGAGAGAGAATCCCAAGCAGACTCTGCACCATCAGCACAGAGCCCGATGCGGGGCTCGAACTCACAAATCACAAGATCATCACCTGCTTCGGATACTTAACCAACTGAGCCACCCAGGTGCTCCATTTTTTTTTTTTTTAAATAGAATCTGAGAGGACAAGAAGCAAAGAGTGCACACTAGCAATGTGCACAACTAGTACCCAGGTCTTAGTCTCTAACACCATTCCCTATTTAAAAAACCAAGCACCTCGGAGAACTGGATGATTCTAGGGCTGGGGCAGGGTAGGTATAAGATGATCCTGGAGTATCTTGTTATGCCAAAATGTATGGGAGTGCTGAAGAAGAAGATGGAGACATGTCACAAGGACATAGGAGCCAATTTGAAAAGTTTCCATTTGCCAAATCTGGTACAGTTTGAGCTCCGATATAGTTAAATACAGTAATGGATTATAAACCATTGGAAAAAACAAGAATTCATGAATTCACAATTGTAAGGGACAGAAAGATAAATGCGTGAAGAGGGAAAGCTGTTACAGTCAAACGCAGAGACCAACTGGTAAATGTGGAAAGGCTGCTGGAATTGGAAAATCATCATTTTTTTAAAAAAAAATTTTTTTTTTCAACGTTTATTTATTTTTGGGACAGAGAGAGACAGAGCATGAACGGGGGAGGGGCAGAGAGAGAGGGAGACACAGAATCGGAAACTGGCTCCAAGCCATCAGCCCAGAGCCTGACGTGGGGCTCGAACTCCCGCTCCGCGAGATCGTGACCTGGCTGAAGTCGGACGCTTAACCGACTGCGCCACCGAGGCGCCCCGGAAAATCATCATTTTAAAATTTTATAGTTAAGACTGGATCAGGCAGGAATCATCAGCAAATTCTAATATTGGGAGGAAATTTTGTTTAGGAGTAGAATATTCATGTGGTTTTAAAGTGTCTCCCCAGAAGTGAGTGAACAGGGAAAAAGTAACATTAGTAGTGCAGCATAGAAATTAGATAATACCTTGACCAGGTGATCAAATTAACAGCACCAGTAAGGGACAGATGGACATTCTGTGCCTCCAGATGTGATACCCTGAGAAGATTACAACATCACCTGTGTATCACTGAGAATACATAATCTGAATCTAATCATGAGGAAATGTCAGACAAACCCAAAATGAGGAGCATTCTAATTTTAAAATGAAGGGAGAGGACTATATTCTTCAAAAATGTCAATGTAATAAATGTTCTGGACATGTTCCAGATTAAAGGAACCTAAAGAGATTGACAGCTAAATGCAATATCCAATCCTAGCGTGGATCGTGAGCTGGAGGGGATACAATGCTAGGACATTATTGGGTCAACTGACAAAATTGGAGTGCAAACAGTAGATTAGATGAAAGTATTGTATCATGTTAAGGTTATTGAAGTTGATAACAGTACTGTGATTATGTGAGAGAATATTGCATTTTTAGGAAATACTGAAGTGTGTAGGGGAAATGGACCATGATATATGTAACTTACCCTCAAGTAGTTGAAAAAAGAAATTCTGCGTATGTAAACATGGGGGTGTGTCCGTGCATGTGTGCGTGCATTTGATAGGAGTAAAATGTTGATACTAGGAAAATAGGTGAATCTGGTAAAGGATGTATGAGTGTTCTTTGTACTACTTTAATTTTAGCTACTTTTGTATAAGTTTGAAATTATTAAAAACAAAAGCATAACCCAAATCTCACTCGTCTCACTTCTTCCTCCTTTTGTCAAGCAACCTTCATGTCTTGCTTGGACTACTGCAATAGCCAACCAGCTGATGTCTCTGCTTCCATCCGTGCTGCCCTGCAGTCATTTCTTCACACAACTGGCAAAGTGATTCTTTCAAAACATAATTCAGATAATATCACTCTTCTTCTCATGGCTTATGATTTTACCTGAAATAAAGATCCAGTCCATAACTAGAGTCTTTAAGGCCTGTGTATTGTGGCCTATTCCAACCTCTCTGATACTACCCCACCCCATCACTCTGCCACATTTTTGTTCCCACTGAATTGGCCTCTCTGTTCGTCCAGTAGGCCAAATGTACTCTCTCTGGCGTTTTACTTGTTCTTCTGTCTGCCTGGAACACTCTGCCCAGATAGCTGTGGTTCCCCCCCTCCCTTCTGGCCTTTGCTGGAATCTATCCTCATCAGAGACCCTTTCCCTGACTTTCCCAGTTAAAACAACATTCCTCCTCCTCCCTACCCATTACATTCTATCCTCCTTTCCTGCTTTATTTCTATTTCTGTTCTGCATTCTGTATTTGTTTGTCTGTTTTCTTTTTACAATGTAAGTTCTGTGAAAGAGGGCCTTCATTTTGTTCACTGCTGTATCCCCAGTGCTTAGAATAGTGCCTGGCACATGGTAGGCTCTCAGTAAATTCTTGAAAATGGAAGAATGAGCTTCTAGGCACTTAAAAAAGCTGATTGAAAACTCACGGTGTGTGAATGGAGCTTCTTGGTTTTGGTAGTCTTCGCTGTAGGGTAATGGGTTTGGTGTGTGGAAATCCAGCTGTCAGATCTGTGTCTCTCAGGTCAGTCAGTTCCCCTGAGAGGTTTCCACCAATTTCCTGGCTGGAAAGGAAGAGAAGAAGGTGGAGGTGGTCTGTAGATTTGGCTCCTGATGTTCTGGGAACAAAGAGGAAGCTCTTTCTTGTCTGTTCTCAGGCTCCTTGTTCTTGGGAGATTTGTATGCTCCCCCTTGCCCTTTTATTCCTCTTATAATGGGGTTCTAGTTAGGAGTGGAGGCAAGCAAGTGTGTTCATTTCATCAGTCCAATTGGCTCTTTCAATAGAGGTCAGGTTTCTTATATCACAACTAAGAAAACTCCTGCTTGTTCTTATATGATATTAGGAAACTATGTTAAACTATAGTTGACTTGGGAACTGAAAGTCCTTTGCTCCCACTGAAATCATGCCTGTCAATTGAAAGGAGAACTTTCAAATGAGTGTTTTAGCCATTAGTCACTTGTGGCAATTTGAAGACTTAAAATGTGGCTTATTTGAATTGAGGTGTGCTGTGAGAGTAAAATACACAACAAATTTCAAAGACGGAAAAGAATGAAAATATGTTGTTAATAGTCCTAAAATATTGAGTACATGTTGAAATGATAATATTTTGGGTATATTGAATTTAAATATGGTATTAAGATTAAATTTATCTGTTTCTTTTTGCTTTTTAAAATGTCACTACTAGAAATTTAAAATGACCTGTACGAATTGCATTATAATTCTTTCGGACAGCAGTGCTGCAGCCTCCCACAACTAAGGCAAACAGTGGTCCTGGGTCCTAGAAAGCCACGAAAGGATCAAAATTAGCATATAGAATTTGTACCCAACGATGGACACTTTCATGCTTGACCTTGCTGTTATTGTACTTTAATATACTTTAGGAAGAGCTATTGCCCTTGTTAACTTTTAACTTTATATAGATTTGAACTTGCCAATTTGGTCCGTCTCCTTTTTTTGAATGCTAAATTGCTAGTAAAACTCTAGAACAGAACAGAATAGATCCAACTTTTCCCCAACTGTGCTGTTCTATTTAAGAGTAGTGCTGTAACCTAGATACTTGGCTCCCAGGATTTTTACTCCTGTAGAGAAATTCCAGAAGACACAAACAGTCGGGAAAATGTTCGTCTTCCATAAATATAAGCACTTCTTCTAATTGCGTGAAAATAACCTATAGAAAGATCTACCCGCTGAAACAGAAATGGAGACTACTTTCCTTTGAGTGCCCAATAAATAATATTCATGATTATTGACTAGTACCGGATCAATTTGGCCTCAAAGCCCAATTGATCACACTAGTATTCTTATAGCTATATTGGACTTTTACTTCTCCACAGAGGCACAGATTATAGTACGTTTGGCATTCATTTTTAATTTTATGAAGAGTATTTCAAATTAAAACCTCCTATCAGATCACTCTCCCTCCTCTGAGACGTTAATGTGGTCCTTATATAATTAAGCCATCCACCATTCAAGCCGATTAACAACTTCCAGGATAAGAATTTGAGGTTGAAAACACTATTCCCAAATGCCATTCTTCAGCCTGAAGGATTAGGGAATTACAGCCCCTCATTTCTGACTCATCTTTTATCAGAATGCTAAAAGATAAAATCATTCTTATTTCTCACTTCCATTCCTTTTTCCTTACTTGTGTGCTTAGGAAGATAATTTTTCCCCAAGACCTGAAGAATTATGTCTATTTTTTTCTTAAGGTTGAGAGATATCAGAGTAGGTAGCCAGATTTTTATGTCCCTCAGGCTAACTTTCTGGGTCAATCCGTTTTCAAAAGAATCCTTTTCAAATAGTTAGCAGATAATTTTAATATGAAAGTATTCCCCTCACAGTTGAAATTTTCTCTATCTTTCCTTCCGTAGTCTCACTCTTCAGAGAGCACATTTCATCTTTGTTTTTAGTTTTTCTGCTAGTTACCCACCTGAAATCTAAGTTGTATTTTTAAACTAGGTATGTAGTTTTTTTCTTGGTGAGCAATTTGGTTTATTTATATTGTTTCCTACCCCCTTTCTTCCTCCTTCTCTCTAGTTTTATAAGTTACAGTATAATTTTTAGTTCTGCTACAGGTTATTTTTCTACCGTGAATAATCTATTTACTAACTTTGATTCCATCAACATCAGATTGCGTTTCTTGACCTTCAGTATGTAAGATGAGGAAGTTAGCATCCCCTCCTCTGTTACACTTTTAATTTTACGTTGTAATTATTTTTTGGAGAACAGTGGTCTGGCTTTATCCTATGGGCAAATGATGTTCTTTGCCGTGGCTGAGTATGTGTATGGAAACTGGGGAGGGACCAAATGGCCCAGGTGTTACTCACACCTTCTTTTAATTTACTTCCCCATCTCCCATGGCTGCTCTCTGTCCAAGCTTTGGGCATCTCCCAGTCGTGGCTGGAAAAATGGATTCCTACTTCTACTGCAACTCCTTCTCATAATTTAATTTGGGTCTCCTCCACTAAAGTGTATTTTTCAGTGTAGTCTCACTTGCTATCTGTCTGCCAGAAATTTATCAAAATCTGGTCTTCTGCAGCCCCTCCACCCTCCCCAGTGGATTTATATATACCCTTTGCTGTCCTATCAGTGGGAATTTGGAAGGAAATAGGGGAGATTAAAACACAAGTGCTCAGTCTGCTATCTCAAACTAGAGGATCTAAAAGTAATACTTGGCTTTTCAATGATCTTAAGTAGTTCTTAAATATTGTTCTGGTACTTTTGTACTGTTCAAAGTGCTCTTACATAATCTATTTAGTCTTTGTGACAACCTTTGTAGGTGAGACATGTATTATTCTTGTTTTACAAAATAGGAAACTAGGATTAGAGAGGCTAAGTAAGGGATTTACCAAAGGTCACTTGCCTAAGTAAGTTGCAGAACTGGAATAAAGATTAGAGTCCAAATCTTCCCACTCATGGTGTGGTTAGCTCTATTTTTATTATACAAGTTTTAATTAGGTGCGGGGTTATCAGTGTGCTCAAATTTTTAGTCCTTCCCCCATCTCTCCCTTCCTTCTTCCCTCCATGGTCTTTGTGCCTTATCTTCTTTGAAATAGCACCTCAGCTCTCTTTACTAGCTCTTTTATTCTGTCTTCTTGTAATGTCTCATTTTTTGGATTAGGAGATGGTTGGGCTTTTCTGGCTATTTTTGGGAGAAAACCAGGGTTCTTACGTGGTTTCATTTTTCTGTAGGTTAATGTACCTGTTCATATGTAGCTGCTCTTCAGTTGTTAAACGAGAAACATGCTATGATTTTAAACATTTTCCACTTGACTTTCCATTCTTTCCAAAATCAGTCAGGAAACCAGAGTAAAGAATTGTTCTGTGTTGGCTGGTATTAGTGCCAGTAGATAAAGGCTACACATAGGTAGTTTGGTTGTGTCAGTGTGATTGGTTTCTTTAAAGTAGTTTGACATGCATTCTGGACATAGCCCATATGGTATCATACGCATTTATTGTTTACTTGTCATACTTATTTACCAGGTAAAAATCAACCTGTAACAGATCTTCTTCAAGACTATTTGTGTCCTACACTCCAACACTATTCAAAACTTCATTTTCCTAGAGATCTGGGAGGTGGGCTACAGGATACTTGTGATTGATGTGACAATGTAATCTTCTTATAGAATAGACTAGGGTTCATGCCATAGATAGATCTCTTTTTTTTTTTTTTTTCCTGGAAGGAACACGCACCCGCACTCACACACACAGAGTAACTTCATTGAGGCTATCTGTAGAGTTAGGTTTATTGAGTTGCACAACTCCAGGTTGCGCCATTTATAAAATTCTGTGTGGATGTTGCCTTCTAGAATTGTGCCTAAAGGCAGCCCTACTAGACTTATCTAATTTAAGAATTCATAGAATTTAATTTAATGGAATAATTTTAAGTTTCAGAGTCTTTGTTCAGCCATGATCCTGACTCACTGTAACGTCTTTTGTCTTATATATTTATTTATTTTGTTATACAAAGTTTAAAAAATACCATTGACTCTATTGCCCACTTACCTCACAGAGAAGATACAAGGATTGTTGGATTAAAAAGATTATAATAGAATTCCATGGAGATAAGGTTTTATGACAATAGTGTGCACCAGCTATAGAGGCTAAGAAGCACAAGAGCTCCTGCTTATGAAATATAAAATATTTCATATAGTTCTAAAGTTTGAAAATGAGCCTTATGTACTTGTTATTATATAGCCATACTTGGTTATTTTTAAGTTGTGCTTAGACCTGTGGTTCACCTTTTTTCAACGAGGAATTATTTGGGTCCAATGCATATATTACTTGTTTGTTTAAAATGTTATAAATTTGAGGGGCGCCTGGGTGACTCAGTTGGTTAAGTGTCCGACTTAACCTCTGGTTCGTGAGTTTGAGCCCCACGTTGGGCTCTCTGCTGATAGCTCAGATCCTGGAGGCTGCTTCAGATTCTGTATCTCCCTCTCTCTCTGCCCCTTCCCCCCTTGCGTTCTGTCTCTCTCTCTCTCTCTCTCTCAAAAATAAATAAAACATTAAAAGTAAATAAATAAAATGTTATCGATTTGACAAAAACTTTTTTTCATCTTGAATTTTCCATTATATAATTCCAAGTCTAAAGCTCACGTTTTGCTTTTTAACTTTTAAAAAGAATGATCTTTATTTTTTAATTAAAGTTTTTGATTCTAGTTATAATAGAAGAATTTGACATCTGTGGAAATAGGAAACATGCAAATACTATTATCTTCCCTGCTTATTAAAAAAAGGGTTAGATGTAGATATTGACAAATCTTTATGAATGGAAGCATGCATATCTAGTATAATCCTGTACTATTTTTAAATTAATTTTAGATAAAACCTTTTCATTTGAAAAGTTAAAATATAAAAATTGGAAAAGAATGGGGCGCCTGGGTGGCGCAGTCGGTTAAGCGTCCGACTTCAGCCAGGTCACGATCTCGCGGTCCGGGAGTTCGAGCCCCGCGTCAGGCTCTGGGCTGATGGCTCAGAGCCTGGAGCCTGTTTCAGATTCTGTGTCTCCTTCTCTCTCTGCCCCTCCCCCGTTCATGCTCTGTCTCTCTCTGTCCCAAAAATAAATAAACGTTGAAAAAAAATTTTTTTTAAAAAATTGGAAAAGATTACGAAGTTTAAAACTTCCCTGAACTTTTTTGTAAGTATTATCCTCTGCTACATTTAATTAGCTGGGGTTTTTTTGTATTTCCTGTGTAAGTTGTATTTTACATTCTTGGAGGACTAATGTGGAAGTTGTACAGATTTCTGAAAAATGTATTTTTAAAAACCTGAAAGAAATCTCTTCCCATTCATCATCTCATTCTGCTATATCCCGTGGTGCCAGGCTTTACACATAGGTACAGAATAAATGTTTGCCCTGTACTGAGTTGAAATTTTTACTGTGGGACTGAAACGAGCCCCATGAAGGAGCTGAAAAAAACAACTGACTGTGCTGGATACATAGCCCAAGCTATTGTTTAGTCTCTGCATGTACTGCTCTGATTTTTAACTTGTAGGATTTTGAGTCCCTGGTTGTTCCTAACAGGCTGGTTGGCTTTGCTTTACCCAGATTATTTGGCTTTGGTGTTAAAACAGGATGTTAGATGCTGGGATTAAGGAGTGTCTTGAAATGCTTCTTCTGTTTAGCACTCTTCTTCACTTTCAAATTAACTACTTACAGCTTTAATAAAGTAAGGCAAAACTTTGCCCTCTCCCTAACTAAACCTGTAGCATCTGGCAGTAGGAAAAAGTATAGTGGGACTTATTGGCACCATGGTGCAGAGCACTGAAGAATTCCATATTGTGACAACACATCAAAATAAATTGCTGTCAACAGACCAAAACACCAAGTGCTGTGATTCTGTCTGACGTGTGAAGATCCAGACAGGCTGTCTTGACAAGTTGTGGTGGAGCACCTGCATTTGACAGAAGACAGTGATATAAATCTGATTTGCCTGATATGAAGCACCTAGATATAGTTAATGCTGGTGACAATAGTCTGCATAAAATTTCCAAGACATAAGCCTGATTTTATTTTGCCTCTATTATGTGGTATTATTTTTTTGGTCACATTTTGATACATACTTGGTTCCTGTTTGTGTTCATAGTTTGGATTTGAAATATAATTATAAATGATAAACTCTGAGAAATGTAACAAATTAAGATTTAAGTCAGTTTTTTTTTTTTGGGTTGTATCGCACAAGCCAACACCTTTGCAGTTGCTCAAAGCAGAAGAAATGCGATGAAATTTTATTTTATACTAATCATAAAAGTAATCATAGTTGAGGCTGTATTAATTTTGTAACTTATAGCCAAAATATTGAAAACAGTGGGTTAAAAGTCGGGAGTTACTGTGAATCTTTTCTCAAGCTGTATTTGGCTTTAAAGCCTTGGGAAGAGGTAAAATCACTGAATAGGTGGTTAATTTTTACCTTTCATTACCAATAAATGATAACTTTTTATAGTACTAACATATATCACAGCTCATTTAAGAATGTGTAAAACACAGCAGAGCTCTGGAGTTTAATTATGGAACTTCCTACTAGCTTCTCTTTCAGTTTTTCATGTAACCACAGATAACTTCATTCTGACAGTGGTAAACTAGTAAGAAACGCAAAGAGACAAATTTCAATTCTATTTTTCTAAATACATCTTAAGATTTAAGAGGTGTTAACAATGGGCTTTTATTTGGAAGAAAGAATCCTTTAAAAAGCAGAGGTTCATAGAGAGGGTTTAGGTTATATTTCTGCAAGTTGAGGACAATTTTTAAAAATAGAAATGAAGACAAGGTAACGTTACTTGTCCTCTTTTCTCACTTTTGTATAAAGTAACTAACTTGTAGCGTTCATGGTAAGTCTTGTCATTGTCCAGGTATAGAACGCCATTTGGTTTTCCCTGGGTTCAAAGATGCTGTTTCTTATTTAATTAATTTTTATCTCTTTTGAAGATTAGTTTCAAATTATAGCCAGTTGTTGCTGAATGTTGTTGGAAAACACAGAGAAAGATTTCAGGTATTCCCCCAAATTGAGAAAGCTGAAAATCACACTGTCCACTATATAGTTTTTAAAGGCATAAATTATTATTATTTTTTTAAATTACCATTCATTCTTGACTCTATTGTTATTTTATCCCTTAAAGGCTGCTAATGAGAAATAGAGCCTCATTATGATTTTAAGGATGAGAAAGGAAGGCTTTTAATTAATGATATGTAAATGGTCTTGAATTGATTATGTTAGAATATCAAGAGAGATGGGTAGAAGCTGTGGTGTAATATATTTTAATTAAGAATTAATTAAAAATGATGGCAATTTCATAAAGCCTCACAGAAAATAGTGGAATTTACTTTCTGTCAGGAGTAAATTAGCCTGTGATTAAATAAAGGGCCTGCATTAATAGTGGAGTTATTTTTAAATTGTGCTATGAAGAATTATGTAATTTTTCCCAAATAAGTAAAATTAAAGTTTAATATTTAAAAGTGAGTTGTAAACAGTGGCAGAGAACTAACATGCTTATAAACCTGATATATTGTTTGTTTGTTAGAAAACTTTAGTGTAAATATTTTAAACTTCAGCATGTACACTGTGTGGCTTTAAAAAAATGAATTTTGGGGGCGCCTGGGTGGCTCAGTCGGTTGAGCATCCGACTTCGGCTCGGGTCATGATCTTACAGTTTGTGGTTAGAGCCCCACGTCGGGCTCTGTGCTGACAGCTTAGAGCCTGGAGGCTGCTTCAGATGCTGTGTCTTCCTCTCTCTCTGCCCCACCTCCGCTCATGCCCTGTCTCTCAAGAATGAATAAACGTTAAAAAAAAGTTTTTTTTAAATTAAAAAAAAAAAAAGAACTTTATCCTATTGTCCGGTTAGTAGTGCTCTTACAGGTAACCTTAACAGTGTTTTTCCTTTAGGTTTATTGTACAGAAGATCTGGGGAAATTCTGTACTAATCACTTAAATTATTTTTAAAGGAGGTACTCTTTTTTTTGGGGGGGGAGGTGTTCTTCTCTAGAGTTTAAAAATGTTTCTTACTTAAATGTGGTTTTTCTTTGTAAATAATAATAGTTTTACTGAAGGTGATAGCACCCTGTTTGAAATTCTAAAAAGTATGTATTTCTTTGTGTTGAAACGATGTTTTCCTGAGCAGATTTAACAGGTGACATTATTTTTATAAACAAAAGTTTTCAGTTCAGAAAAGTTTTTAAAAGGAAACTGTTTGATTTTGGGGCACCTGAATGGCTCAGTTGGCTACAAATCTGATTCTTGGGGTGCCTGGGTGGCTCAGTTGGTTGAATGTCTGACTTCAGCTCAGGTCATGATCTCATGGTTCATGGGTTTGAGCCTTTCATCAGGCTCTGTGCTGACAGTTCAGAGCCTGGAGCTGGTGTGGATTCTGTATCTCCCTCTCTCTCTGCCCCTCTCCTGCTCCCTCTCTATCTCTCAAAAATGAATAAATGTTAAAAATTTTTTTAAATCCAACTTGATTTTGGTTCAGGTCCTGGACTCATGGTTGTTGAGTTCTAGCCCTTTATCAGGCTCTGCATTGAGCCTGCTTGGAATTCTCTCTCTCCCCCCCCCGCCCCCCGCTCTCTCTACCCCTTCCCTGCTCGCTTGCTGTCACTCTCTCAAAATAAATAAAATAAACATTTATAAATAAATGGAAGACATGTTTGATTTTGATTTGGACTGTAATTTGACCATAGTAGAAGAAAGGCTGTATAACCTAATAAATGCATATATTTCATTAATGTTTTCCCGTACATTCACATACGGTATCATCTCAGTGTTGTAGTTGATTGTATTAGATTATTATGTACAGCTCCACACGATACTTGTGACATCCTCAACCTTAATTTGGTACTTCATACTTATGAAATACACATTAATGAATAGCTGAATTTGGGGATTTTATAGATAATCTGTATCAGTAGTTGTATTATTTGGGTATACTTTGTATATTGGTGTATAATTTACATACATTTGTGAGTTTTTATTTTTTGTTAACTAGCTAATAAAATGTGAGTTTTTCTTTGTTAGTAACTGTTACCATGCACTAGGTCTCAGTGCCTATGGGCAAACCCATTTAGCAAGTATGGATCTTGTATATGAAGGTTCGTATTACAGCAATATTGCAGCCACTATGATATTCGAAACTCAGAAATACAGTTGTGGGAAAGGGGTAAGTGAACATTCCCTGGTTCCCTCTGCAAATGCTTATTGTTGCTGCTGATTGCTAACATTTTCAAATTTACCCCAGTCACTGTAGTATGTGAAAATACATACATTATTTAAAAAGTCATCATGACTCTCTGTATTTACTTTTATTCACTTGTCTGTGTTACTCAGAAAATGGATTTTATGTACCTCTATGTATTACACTGTTCATTGCTTTTATCTTAATGTTGATTTTAAGTTGTAAAGATAGTTTTAAAATGACTGAACTGAGCCTATATAATATTAACACAGCTCTTTTTAAGGGGAGAGATTGTATTTTTTTTAGTGATAGTTTTAAAGAGTGTTTTCTGTGTTAGGTTTGGGGACAATTTTATATTTCACATGGTTCCTAAGACAGTTTTAGAAGACTAAATAGTTGATTAGTGCTTCAGAACTTCTGTGGTAGTGGTTTTGGATCAGTCTACCTTTGTTTTTATCTTTTTTAAGAAAAATTCAAAAGCATCCAGTCAGTTAAGGGTCTGACACTTTGGTTTCAGCTCAGGTCATGATTTCACAGTTCGTGGGATCAAGCCCCATGTTGGGCTGTGTGGAGCCTGCTTGGGATTCTCTCTCTCCCTCTCTCTCTGCCCCTTCCTTGCTCACACTGTCTCTGTCTCTCTTAAAAGTAAATAAATGTACTTAAAAAGGATCCAGTACATTTTTATTTTGGAGTTTAGAAGTAGAAAAGAATGGTTAAGAGAATGAAATATAGGTCCAGTGGGTAAATGTTAAGAGATTTGGATGGTGTTACAATTAGAGAAAAGAAGGCTAAAAAAGGTTGAAGGTTTTTATAAGATCAATGCCAAGTATTTGTTTTCTGTATATTATTATTTCTTTAAAATGTATATTTACTATTACTACTATTGTTTTTCTTTTGTAATTTATATTTAATTTTATCTTCATTAAATAAAAGATAAACATAAGCAAGTGACATTAAAATGAAAGCAGTAAAGATTTTGGTTGGCTTTTGGAGGAGCTACTTGACCACTAGTTTGAAAAATAACTGCTCAGTTTGTGAGTCTCTGTATCTATTGGTGTGTTTTGGAGATGTGTTAGATATGCCTGTAGTCAGGGATCTTGAACAAAAGCTTCCTCCAGGGCCCTCCATTTCTGTTATCCCACGTTCCTGTATTGATCTGGTGTTTGCAAGGAAGGATATGCCTTTAATTTCATGAGAATGAAATATCCTAATTAATTTGTGCTTGGCACAGGACACTTAGGCTTCTTGTTGCTTTTCTCCTAGTGGCTCAAAAGAAAAGAGAACTCTCTGGTAGTCTCTAAGGCATATCTTAAGTCTAGTGAACCAGACCTTGTTTATAAGGAAATTTACAAGGTCTAGAAAGATAATACGTAGACCTATTATAGTAGAATTAAATTAGACTCTATATGATGAATTAAATCTGACTGAAGATTTTTATTTTTATTTTTACTTTTTAATACTTTGTGCTTACTAAGGGAAAGGGAGACCATTAGATTCCCAAGAATCCATGGTCTCAGCATTTCTTTCCGTAGCTCCAGCTGTTGTAACGTGACGGACAGTGCTTGCTACCATTTATTGAGAACTTACTACTTGCCATGCCTTGTGAAAAATGCTTTACATATGCATTAATTCCTTTAATCCTCATATCAACTCTGTGATTTAGGTCACTGGTTCTCAAACTTTATGTTTTCAGGACGCCTTTCCATTCTACACAGAATTATTGAGAGCTGTGGAGATCTTTTGCTTATGCGGATTATACCTATCCATATTTACCATATTAGAAATCTCTAAAAATGTATTACTTTATTGTAACATAATGATAGTAAACTGATTGTATTTTGACCTAAATAACATTTTAAAGATACAAAGCAACTCCTAGTTTCCAAAAGAACACAGAAAGATGAATGCTATTTTTTTTGCAAATCTCTTAATGTCTGACTTCCACAGCAGGGTTCTCCTATCTGCTCTGTGTTCAGGTCATTGTAATCTTATACACTACATGTAGCCCCTTGTAAACTTCATCGTATACTCATGGGCAAGTGAGAATATAAACGGAAACAACATCTTTATAACATTATGAAAATAGTTTCGACCTTTCAGACCTCTCAGGAGCCCCAGGGGTACCTGGGCCACACCTTGAAAACCACCGATGTAATTAAGTGTTCTCATTTTACAAATAAACATAACTATTTCCTTCTGATAGGCTGTACTGCTATCAACTATCCATTTTTCTTTGTCTTTTTTGCTCTCAGTTTTAGCATTAGAGGATCCATCCATGATTGTGATATTACCAAGTTAAACTAGTTAGCTTACCTTATTTTAGAATCTAACTTGAGAGCTTTGCTAGACTATCCTGTGTATCTATTGAATTTTGCATCGGGAGACAAACTTTCTAATGTTAACTGTGATGGCAGTTTCAACCAGTTCAGTTCTAGCATAGTATCTTTAAATGAGGAAGGGAATGACATTAATATTTAACTAATTCCAAAAGTTAAAACATTTAATTCTGAGGATAAACTGCTAAAGTTGAATATAGTGCAGAGATTCTAGCCTGCTAAATTCCTTTATTCACCACAGTCTTAGCAAATTCTGGGAATGATTTTTACCTACTTCAAAATTTCCTGGCTCAAATCTTTCATATGTAGGATTCTTTATAAGAAAGAAAAAAGAAAAGAAAAGAAAAGAAAAGAACTTCCTTACTTGAAATCCAAATAATTTATTTACTGTTCTCATATCTTGATTATTTGTCATGAATGATAGGAATAACCTTCCTCTTTTCTCAAAATGTTTTTATGTGAAATTTGAGACAGGATTGAAAATCAGATATCATAAGTGCTTGGTGACTCTAGCTTGTCTGGAGTATTCACTGATTAATGTAGGGTCATTGGTGATTAGGGGAATCTTTCCTTTGAAAATATATCTATGATTATGAATGCTACAAACACATAATAATGGTAATATCAGTGCTAAGTATTTAGACAGTTCAACTTATTGTGTGAGGACCTTATTGGGAAGAATAGATTGCTCTGTCCTTCAATTATGGGCATAATTTTTAACCTAACAAAATTATGCAGTGTATAAATGAATGCATTTGAATGAGGTATTGGTAGAAATTCTGAAGTAAATGTTTATGTAGGATATATGCAATTTTTATATTTTAATTTTTAGTTATGAAATATTTCAGCCACACAGCTCTCTATATTCCCTTCTGCTAAATTTAATAAATGTTAGCATTTTGTCATATCTGTTTTAAATGTTTATTAAAAACTAAACCCAGTTACATATGGCTGAAGATTTCCCATACTTTCAGCCCACTAACTTTCCTACTTACACAAAAGTAGTGATTATCTTACAGTTGGTATATATGCTTCCCATTTGCATTTTTAAAAAATGTACTACTATATGTGTGTGTTCATAAATAATACATAGTATTTTAGCGTTGATATAAATTATATACAGTACATATGTGTATTCAGTGTACATTGAGTCTATGTAATGTATATATTTTATATCTTGGTTTTTTTCTCACTATTTTTTGAGTGTATGCAGTTTGATGACCTATGAATCGATTTTATTCATTGTAACTGCTTTGTAATATTCCATTGTGCATATAAACTTCATATACATTTCATTGTTGATGGATGCTTAAATTGTTTCCAAAGTTTTGCTATTATAAGTATGCTTGCACACATGTTCTTGTTCACATACAAATACTTCTTCTCTGTGTTATATACCTGAAAATGGCAATGTTGGGATTATAGAGTATTCGATATTACTTGCCGTTGCTAAATTGCTCGGCAAAGTATTTATACCAGTTTATGTTGCCACCAGGAATAAAACTATTTGGCACATACCTTTGCTCTGGAATTATGCACTTATTTTTCAGAATCAGAAACTAAATTCATTTAGGACCTCAGTCATCTATATCTTTATGTATTGGATATAGGTATCAGCAACTTTGAAGTTTGGACTTTTGCTGGATATAGTAATTGGTATTTTGGTTTTTTTGG
Organism: Prionailurus bengalensis; assembly: GCF_016509475.1. Lineage (NCBI taxonomy): Eukaryota > Metazoa > Chordata > Mammalia > Carnivora > Felidae > Prionailurus > Prionailurus bengalensis. Next base: position 84,811,279 of record NC_057359.1, read on the forward strand.
ACGCTCTGATTTGTTGTCCAGAGGACTTAAGTTATTAGTAAACTGACAAGATAAACACAAAACTCATTTAGTTAAATGTACTTGTATCCATATATTTACTAGGCAATAATTTTGTTTTGACTTGCCAGATCTGATATATGTAACTGTACGGCCTAGACAAGTGTTCCATATTTCAGAGTAATTAATGATTTATGTAGAAATGCTCCAACTGTATTTTTATTTGTTGAACATAATTTATTAGGAATCAAAACCAGCATATTTAGGATTGGACCAAAATTCAGGTTGTTTTAAGGTGTGGCGTGTTGATATGCATGTCACAATAAAGATTTGTCATAACAGAACCCTACAAAAGGGGAGATGGGAATAAATACTTTACAGCTCTTCTGCTATCTGGCACCATTTTTTAATGTATTCTAAGCCTGTAATAAAATTTTACTGGTTGATCATTTAAATGCAAGGCTAGAAATAAATTTGATGATCCATCTGGAAAAATAAGATTGGTCAGTTTTTAAAACTACTCTTGACCTTTCAATGAGCATATCAAGTTATATCAGACCAAACATAGCAGCTTCAGGCTCTAGTTAAACAATTTATTTATAATAGAAAGTTATTGACCACAAGGTTCTCTGACATATTAAAAGTTTTGTAATGTATTCAGAATGTCTAATTTATTCAATTTATTAGGAAATCAAAAGGAGCATAGAGTTCTAAACATCATTCTGACAGATTTGTTTGCCCTTATTTCTATTAAAAGTATTTCAAAACCTTTGATTTGATACTGAAAATCAGTATATATAAGTCCACCTTCTTTGTTCTAGGATAAACAGAATGCATGCTTTCTGCAGTTCCCTTGATCAATGAGAAAATGCCTTATAGCAAAACCACATGGAGAGAATGTAGCTGTAGGTAATCCCCCGAGAGCGTTTTTGATTGGAGCTGGGAGTTTGGTATTGAAAGAAGAGGGAGACAGACAGGTTGTTTGAAAAAATTCCCATTAGACCAAATGCTTATGTTGGAGCGGTGCTACAACATTTTTCATGAAGAAAGTGCAACTTTATCAATTTTAAAGGTTAAAGGCTGTTTGTTGCGTGATTGTAATAATGTATTTCTGTTTTGGAATTTTTGTATACATCTTATTGCACTTCATTAGCCAGTAGACCAGAAATTTCATTTATTCACATGCCGCTTGTCAGTCCTTCTTTTCTAGGATTTTGTTGTGGAAATGCATTATTAAAAAATCTTTCGTTTGGTTCTTAAAGTCATGGCAACTGCAGGACATTTTCTTTAGCTAATACACTCTTGTCAAGTTTACAGATGGCAAAAAGAGAGATAAACTTGATATGATTTCCAATTATTGTGATATACGTACCATGTTCATGTTGATAATCTTTCAGGAATTCTGATATCAGTAATGAGTAATCTCAATGTTTACTTTGCTAATCAGGGGTTAAACTTCTGTACATATTCAAATTTTGGTGCAATTTAGTTTACATTCTCATTATGTGACATGAGTATGTGCTTAATTTCGAGTATCTCAGCAACTTGCTTTGCAGTCTTCCTTTCAGCCAAACTGTTAGGAAACTCAATATCTCAATGTCCCTTTCCTTAAATTAAAAAAAAAAAAAAAGCAACCAAGTACAAATATTTAGCATTTTCCTGAAAGAACAGAAGCAAAGTTATTGTTTTAAGAAGATTCTAGTCGTAGGGGCGCCTGGGTGGCTCAGTCGGTTAAGCGACCTACTTCGGCTCAAGTCATCATCTCATGGTTTGTGAGTTCGAGCCCTGCATTGGGCTCTGTGCTGACAGCTCAGAGCCTGGAGCCTGCTTCTGATTCTGTGACTCCCTCCCTCTCTCTCTGCCCCTTCCCTGCTCCTGCTCTTTTTCTCTCTCAAAAATAAATAAACATTAAAAAAAATTTTTTTTTAAAGAAAAGAAGATTCTAATTGTAGAATGAAAGTGCCATGGTCTTTTGAAGATTAGCTTGGTCCCAGCACTGCTCTGTGGCAGTGGAGCCCCAAATGCCTGGCCAAGCATCCCTTACCGACATCTGGAACCAGTTGCAATACATCACTGTCAAAACTGCTTTCTATACGTATCTGCATTTACACATTAGTTACCCACGCAGCACTCATCAAAAAAGCTGAACAATCTTGACATGGTGTCCCTTGTGGAACTGCAAAGGTGAACCGAAGTTGGGAGGCAGTGTCTCGCGTCACTGTCTGCTGAGCTCTTACAACAGGAAGCCTGATTAAAAGTGAAAGGAAAAATTTATCAGTTGCCTCAGCTCTGTAGACTTCAGTGTAATTTTTTATTTACAAAAGGGATTTTTTGTATTATGTTAAAGCACATGTATTAAGAGCACCAAACCGATTTTATTTGTTTAGAAACAAGGAAAATATTTCTCTTTTTTAGTTGATGAGTTGAAAAAAAGGTGGCTTTGTATGTTTCTTAGATTTGCTATTAGCTAAATATCTTCTAAGTATTGTTTTGAAAAAGCTTAAATTTAAAAGTAGAACCATGAATTATAGATTAAATACTGATGACACCGTGTCACTTAAATTTAACTGAAGAATAGTATAAAATTTGAAACAGTTGATCTTTGCCATTATATTGGTAATAAAAATGTTTTTATTAATTTTCAAAAAGCTGAATAATAGAAAAGGAGAAGTAGTTATTTATAGATGTTCGAAATTGTATATTTGTGCTTTTGTGTTGTTGTTGTTGTTGTTTTAGTTTTTATTTAAATTCCAGTTAGTTAACATGGAGTGTAATACTAATTTCAGGCGTACAATTTAGTGATTCAACACTTAAGATACAACACCCAGTGCTCATCACAACATGTATGTACCTTAATCTCCATTACCTATTTAACCCATCCCTTATCTGTGCTTTTGAAAAAGAAACACAAATTTTGACAAAAATAAACATTGGCCCTTTATATAGAGAACTATTCAGGATACTTTGCTAACATATACTCTGCAATAATACTAATCATAATCATAACCATTGCTGACATTTACTGGGCTTTTTAAAATGTACTAGAAACATTCTGTGTACTTTATATGGATTATCTTATTCACACTTAATAAATAAGGTTCTATGTCCCCCATTTGATGGAAGGAGAGCCATGTTTAATGAAATTAAGTGATTTACCCAAATTCATACAATTAATAAACGATAGAACTAGGATTCAGTCCCTTAGCAGCCTGATTCTAGAGCTCATACCGTTCTTTTTGTTGTTGTTTTATTTTTGGGTTTTTTTATCCATTGTTTTACATGTTTTACTTTTTATTATAAAAATTTCCAAGCATACAGGAGAGAGTACAGTGAACCTTAATATAACCATCAACCAGACGTAACCACCGTCAGTATTTTATATTTGTTTCATATTTCCTCCCAACAACTTTTTCCCTGCTAGAATATCTTAAAGCAAATTCCAGACACCATGGTATTTCATCTCTAAATACTTAAATTCTCTCTTAAAGAAGGTATTTTCTTCCTTACGTAAACTACAGTGGCACTATCACACCTCACAAAATTAACAAGAGGTCTTCAATTAACAAGACTTTCTAAATACCCTCTAATATCTATTCTGATTTCCTGATTGTCTAACATAAGTCTTTTTACAGTTGGATTGTTTGGATCAGCATGTAAAAATGTCCATTTACTATATTTGATTGTTATGATATTAGCTATCTTTTAAATTAGAACAGATAGGGTCCCCCGGGTGGTTCATTCGATGAAGTGTTGGACCCTTGATTTCTGCCCAGGTCATGATCTTGTGGTTCATGGGTTCGAGCCTCATGTGGGGCTCTGCGCTGTCAGAGAGGGATTGCTCTCTCCCCTTTCTCTCTGCCCCTTCCCCTGCTTGCGCTTTCTCTCTCTCTCTCTCTCTCTCTCTCTCTCTCTCAAAATAAATAAATATTAAAAAAATAAATTAGAACAGATGGACGCCCCCACCACCGTTCTTTTCCATATACCGTTGACTTGTTAAAGAAACCAGAGTGGTTACTCTTGTAGAATACCTCACGTTCTGGAGTTCGCTGATTACTTCCTTGTGGCATTAATTTATGTCTCTATTCCATGAATAGATCTAAAAGCTTGATTAGACTCATATTGTATCACATCAGTCATAAAGTTTGGTTGTCTTACTTTTTGTAATACTAAGATTGATCAGTGGATTCCATAGTGCTGGCCTGATCCTTTCACTGTAAAGTTCCTTATTCATCTTCTAATGGTTTCACCATGCATGGATGATCAGTGCTTGAATTACTGAATTTCTTAGGGGTTGAGAATGGTAATTTCCAATTATTTTATTCTTTCTTCATTTATTAGCCAGAATTCTTTAAAAGAGCTTTATTTGCTCCACTAAGGCTATTTGGTTATCCTGAAATATAATTCATACCAGAAAGACAGTATAAAATGCTGACTTCTTTCTCTTTGATTATCTATTTCCAGAGTAATGAGGTAGTGCCTTAGTATCTTCCAGTGGTATGTAAGTTTTTTGGTGTATTTCTTTCATTCTTTCTTCTGTTTTCCCTCTTTTTATGTTTTAGTAGTTATTATGAAGTCTTGGCTTTAAGTATCTCAGTGTGTTTTAATCAGTTGCAGGCACTGTACTTTTTTTAATTGAAGTATTGAGACGTTCACATTAGTTTCAAGTGTGCAACATAGTGATTCAACAAGTTTATCCATTTTGCTGTGCTTACCACAAATGTAGCTGCCATGGGCATTATACTTTTTGATGCTGAAATTGTCCCACATTTATCCAGTGGAAGCCCTTTCTAGATGGCTTGTATGTCCTTTTGACAAGACTCCATTATTAGCTTTCATAGCTTTCTACTTTCTGGTGCAACAAAATATGCCAGGCTCATCTTGAATATTCTTTGCATTAGACCTGGTATCTGTCATTTCTCCAGAGTCATCGTTCTTTTTATTGAGAAATGATATACAATTACCACAGTACGGGTACATATAGAAATTGAATTGTTTGCTTTTAGGAAAAAGGAAGGGAAAAGACATGAGTTCACACTGATAATTCTAATTCAAATTTAAGATTATAGGGGCTTTTTTTACCTAACTTCTTTGGTCTTACACTTGTATCTCCTTTATTCTAAAAATTGGATTCCTAGCCAAAGTAACATAATTACTTATTTTCTGTGTCTTATGTTATGTTTATAACGGTTTCAAAATAACAATGGACTATTGAATGAAGTTAAAGTCTTCCTTGGACTTTTCAGGGGGGGGGAAGTTCCCCTCATTATATCTCCCTAGGATGTACACACAGACCACTGTGTGTGTGTGTGTGTGTGTGTGTGTGTGTGTGTGTGTGTGAGTTTTTTTTTTGTTTTTTTTTTTTTTAAAGTAATTTCTACATCCAACGTGGGGCTTGAATTCATGACCTGGAGATCAGGAATCACATGTTCTACCCACTGCCAGCCAGGCATCCCCCGCTGTTTTGAGGTCAGACCGATAGGCTGTTACATCATTTATTACATTAGTCTTAGGTTTTTAAGATGGTTCTGTCCCATGACTTGGAGCCTGTATGGACTCCTTCCAGCGTTAGTAGTTGGTTTCAGCTTCGTTTGTCTGGGATCCCACATAACATTGGTCCCTTTCTCTCCGGAGTGATTTTTTGTTGATGAGGTCTGGGTTCCATGTCTACAGCCCCTTTTATACTAATTGTTGTCATCACCACTTGCTGCTATTGGATGTTTTTTGGCCATACCTGTCTGTATTCTAGGATTTAGGGGGATTCCTTTAAACCTACTTTTGTAGAAGATGTCTTCTTCCTGAGTGCTCTCTCTTGTTCTGATGGTGAAATTTGGTGAGATTTTAAAAAATATGTACACTGTTGTGTTCTCATTTCAGGGTCTGTGTAATCTTAACCACTGTATGACACTGCTCTGTGATGCTGTTGTATGCAACTTGGTTTAAGAAGAGTTTCTTTTGAGCTTTATCCTTGGGTGCAAATTATCGAGGTATGATTAGGAAGAAGAGCGAATAGGGAGAAGAAATCAGTATTTACTCTAGTAAGTTCCTGCAATATACCAAGAATGTGCTGGCAATGAAAAAAACACTACATTTTATTGCTGAATCCTCATGATAGCACGATGAATTTGTATTATCTTAATTTTATAGATCAGAAAATTGAGGATTAGCAAAATTAAGCAATTTTAAGGTTGCATGGCTAATAAGTGAAGGTTCTGGATTCAAATGTATCTGTATCTGGCTCCAGAGCCTGTGCCTTTCCTATTTACACTATACTTAACTTTCTAGAAACTTTGTGTAACATGGCTCTCAAAGGTAGCTTGCAGAGTTATTTAAACCAAAAGGTTTTGGTTTGGGGCAAAAAACACAAATCAACTTTGTGTAAACTCAGGTTAATTCTCTTAAGACATTTGCACTGATTGTGGGATATCTGCAAAGATTCTGAACGTTTTTGAAAAACACTAGCTTAAAAGGTTGAGAAAGATACTTAAATGGTGTCTTATCTTTGGTTCTTTATTAAAGATGAAGGAAGTAGAGCATGTGCTACCATAAAATATATGTGGCTTCCAAATTCTTAGGAAAGTGCCAGAATGGTGTTGCATAATAGAATGCTGTTCTACCCACTGAGCTCCTTATCAGTGTTGTAACTCACAAGTGAAACTCACTTTTCCTGATGTCCTCCCCTGTCTTAACATTTTGTCAAGAAGCACTGTTAGGCCCACAGAGTCGTGGTTTGTAGAGAACTGGGTTCACGTTTGCTGCAGATGAGGTTTGTAAGGAGAGCTTTGGACAAAAGAAAATAGGGGAAATGCTTTCCAGTTCTAGATCAAATTCTGTTTTTAGAGAAGAAAAGAAAAATTGGGCTGTCTAGGAACAGATAATCTTTTTAGGCACTAGAATGATTTTAGCACTTTAAAAAGAAATTTTTTTTCTTCCCTTCCTCCCCCCATTCTTTTGGTCCCCTTTTCACCTATCATTTCCAGCAAAATGGTACTGATGTCTCCATTCCTTGGGTGTTAAGAATCAGAATGCAGTTTATCTTTTGTTCAGTTTAACTTTTTAAAAATAACAGCTCTTTTGAAATAGAATTCATATGTCATACAGTTCACTCAAAGTGGACAATTCTTTTCTTTTCTTTTTTTTTTTGTAGCATTTTCACTGAATTTTTCAACCATCACAACAATCAATTTTAGAACATTTTCATCACCTCGCAGACAAAGGCTCGTACCCATTTCCTCCTAATCCTCCCCACCCCCAGCCTAGGCAACCACTACTCTACTTTCTGTCTCTATAGTTTTGCCTATTCTTGACATTTTATTTTTTTTTAATAATTTTTTTTAAGTTATTTATTTTGAGAGAGAGTTTGCAAACAGGACGGGCAGAGAGAGAGAGAATCCCAAGCAGGCTCTGTGCTGTCAGTGCAGAGCCCGATGTGGGGCTTGATTTCTGGAACCACGAGATCATGACTCGAGGCGAAACCAAGAGCCACATGCTTAACTGACTGAGCTACCCAGGTGCCCCTATTCTTGACATTTTATTTTATTTTTATTATTATTATTTTTAATGTTTATTATTTTTGAGAGAGAGAGAGACACAGAGAGAGAGCAAGCAGGGAAGGGGCAGGGAGAGGGAGACACAGAATCGGAAGCAGGCTCCAGGCTCTGAGGGCTGAGCACAGAGCCTGACGCGGGGCTCGAACTCAAAGACTGTGACATCATGACCTGAGCCGAAGTCGGTGACCTAACCAACTGAGCCATCCAGACGCCCCTATTTTTGACCTTTTAAATCAGTGGAGTCATACAATATAGGGTCTTTTATGATTGGCTTAGCATTCTGTTTTCAAAGTTCTTCCATATTGTAGCATGTATCAACATTTCATTTCTTTTTATTGCAGAATAAATGTCCATTGAATGGATATTTTATTTATTTATCCATTTATCAGTTGATGGATATTTGGGTTGTTTTAGTTTTTCGGCGATTATGAATAATGCTGCTGTGAACATTGTGTGCAAGTTTTTGTGTGGTCATACACTGCCATTGTTCTTGGGTGTATACCGTGGAGTGGAATTACTGCATCACGTGGTGACTCTCTGTTCAACCTTAGAGGAGCTGCCAGACTTTTTTCCAAAATGGCTGCACCCTTTTGTATTCCCATCTGCACTGCATGAGGTTCCAATTTTAGTTTCACTTTTAATAGTGTTATCAGTCAGATACATTCTGCTTGCTTTCTCTGACCCAGAGATTCTTCTCGGTACTAGGAATACAGCAGTGAACGTGGCTGACAAGTGTGCAGCCTTCAAAGACCATACAATTAAGTGCAGACAGACAGCTAATAAATAAGTCAATAAATAGAATAATTTAAGAGCGTGATAAATGTTATGAATTATTGTAGGATGAGACTTCAGAAAGAGTAGTCTGGGAAAGTTTCCATGACAGAAGAAAATATGTGAACCAAGACTCAGAAATATAACTGGAGAGGGAACAAGGGATGCATAAACTCCATTAAGTGTCACCTTTCACAGATTTATTTTTTAATGTTTATTTTATTTATTTTGAGAGAGAGAGTGAGTGGGTAGGGGCAGAGAGAGAGGCAGAGAATCCCAAGCAGGCTCTTCGCTGACAGTGGGTGGGTGGGGGGACCCAACGTGGAGCTCGAACTCACGAACTGTGAGATCACGACTTGAGCTGAAATCAAGAGTCGGCAGCTTAATGGACTGAGCCACCCAGGAGCCCCATCTTTTCACAAGTTTTTAAAGTGATAATACTCATGTGATACTGGCTAAGACTTATAACGGACCACTTGTTTTTACCTTTTTGTGATCTATTTATATCCTTTGCCTGCTTTTTTATTAGTTTGGCTTTTCTTACTGATTGATAACAGTTCTGCATATTTTGGATTCTAATCCAATAAAATGTAGATAAAATATATGCAAAGACAATAAACAGAAAAGTCAATACGAATCACTTTTTTTTTTTTTAATTAAGTAATATCTATGCCCAACATAGGGCTTGAGCTCACAACCCTGAGATCAAGAGTCGCATGCTTTACCGACTGAACCAGCAGGCACTCCAATACAACAACTCTTTTTTTTTTTTTTAATGCTTATGTTTTGAGAGAGAGAGAGAGAGAGAGAGAGAGAGAGAGAGTGTGTTAGCAGGGGAGGGGCAGAGAGATAGGGAAACAAAGAATCTGAAGCAGGCTCCAGGTTCCAAGCTGCCAGCACAGAGCCCTACACAGGGCTCGAACCCACAAACCCTGAGATCATGACCCTGAGCCGAGGTCAGACGCTTAACCAACTGAGCCACCGAGGTGCCCCCAGTAACTCTTTAAACATGCAAATAAAATTGCCTATCCTCATTCAAAATTAGAAAAAGAAATAACCACTTATCAAGCATTATTATGTGCCAAACACACAGTTCCAAGCACCTTGTATGTATTAACTCATATAATTTTCACAAGAACATTTGAAATTGAAGTATTATCCCCATTTGACTTATGAGGAAGTGGAGGCTCAGAAGTTAAATTAGCTGTCCGTGGTTGCGCAGTGAATGCAGAGCCAGCTGGGCGGCAGAATCCCAGAACCCACCTTCTTGATCACTGTTTTCCACTGACTTTCAAGAGTCAAAACATGGTGAAACTGCACCAAGCTACCATTTTTCGTCTAGCAGATTGGCAGAGATTAAAAAATATGCTAAAAAAAAAAAAAATTAAAAAAAAAAAAAAAAAAAAAGGGGTGCCTGAGTGGCGCAGTCGGTTAAGCGTCCGACTTCAGCCAGGTCACGATCTCGCGGTCCGTGAGTTCGAGCCCCGCGTCGGGCTCTGGGCTGATGGCTCGGAGCCTGGAGCCTGTTTCCGATTCTGTGTCTCCCTCTCTCTCTGCCCCTCGCCCGTTCATGCTCTGTCTCTCTCTGTCCCAAAAATAAATAAAAAACGTTGAAAAAAAAATTAAAAAAAAAATAAAATAAAAAGTATGCTAAAAGTGTGATGGAGACGGGTGTGTAGAGAGGCACTTTTAAAATTGCTTGGTGTAAATGCAAATTGATATAACCTTCTTTGGAGGGCAATTTGGCAATATCTAGCAGAAGTTTAAGAGTACATAATCTTTTGACCCAGTAATTGCGATTCTTGGAAGTTAGCCTCCATATATATTTGTATGTAAGAAATCTTGTATGTTTTCAAAGATAAGTCTAGCATTTGTTAAAATAGTATAAGCTTGGAAACAATTTAAATGTTCATTAGTAGGAGACTAGTTAAATAAATTATGTTACTCCCATTCAGTGTAATACTGTAACCCATAAAATAGAATGATGAAGCTCTTGATGTATTCATTATGCACTAATATAAGACCAGTTTCTAAGATATGTCAAATAAAAAAATTAAGGTACAGAACGGTGTGTATATGTATTAAATATATCTATATCTAATAAAGGAAAAGTAACAGAAATACGTACTTATTTTGTGTGCGTGTATATCTATCTATCTATCTATCTATCTATCTATCTATCTATCTATCTATCTCCAGGCACACAGAAGAAACATATGACATTTGCCTCTGGAGGAGAACAAGGGGTTTGCATTCAGGAATAGGAAAACAACTTAAAAATTTTGTACTTTTTGCATTTTGAACAATGTGACCTTACATTAAAAATGTTAAAAAGAAAATATGCTTCAAAAGGAGTCTAGATGGTATAATTAAGGTTGATAAAGAGCTATTTTGATCTATTCTGCAGTTTCTTTTTCCAAATAGTGGTCTCAAGAACGTTCACAATGTTGGTTGGTTTTCCCAAAAGGTAGCCTAAAAGATGAATCCTTGGTTGGCGTTGTCCTGTTGAAGCCGTAGATGGAAACATGTTAATAGCAGAGCCAATGCCATGTATTTGGCACTCTGAGAAAAAAGACTTACCATCCTTTCTTTCTTTTCTCTTCCTTTTCTCTTCCAAGCAATTGGTTCTTGTTCTCACAGCGTTAAAGAAACTTTTGCAATCCATATGAACAATCGCAACACTAAGCTACAAACCACCTCTAAATTTGTAGTGCTCACCTTGTAGCTCCTTAGTATCATCAGAAACTCCACACGTATTTGGGTAGACAAGAAGATTTGGGTTACAAATGGGAAGTAATAGGAAGATATATATTGCAGGAATATGAAGAATCTCCTATCAAATTACACTCTTAGTATATAACCAAGTTATCTATATAAATATAATTAAGTCTGTTGTTTGCTAGTGTTACAACTTGATGTTCTTTGTTCTTCATAAGATTAAATTGGACTCTGCTAGTGTCAAGTGACAAAAATACATATGCATAACACTAGCTGTTTGTGCTAAAGCACAAAATATTTGGAGAGAACAAAGGCCAGTAATGGTGTCTGGTACTGTATTGTCGAGACTTGAAACGTATGGTACTAATCTAAGAAGGTTTGATGGACTGAAGAGAACAAAGTAGAATTTTGAAGGTGGGGAGGATGTATTTTTATTTTATTTTTTATTATTTTATTTTATGTTATTTTATTTTATTTTATTTTATTTTATTTTATTTTGGAGAGTGTTAGAGTTTCCAGCGAAGTCCTATATAAGGGATGACAAATTTTTGCAAAGGTAAAAGAAAACAGGAAGCCAACAAGAGATTTTTTGTGGAGCTTAACTCTCATGAGAGAAGAATGGTTCAGATGATGAGCTTTGGAGTCGTAGAGGCCTGGATTTGGGTCCCAGTTTCATTCCTTCCCAGCTAGGTTGCCTTGAAGAAGTAACTTAATAACCATTCCTTGCTACCTTTTAAATTCTAAAATGGAGTTAAATAGAGTGCTTATATAGCCGTAGATGGAAACATGTTACTCAGGGGTAGTTGTGAGGATTAAATGGAATCGTGCATGAAGGCATATTGCCAAGTGCCTTGTACATAGTAGGTATTCAGTATGTGTAGTATAGATGTATGTTACTACTATTAATGGTAATTTTGAGGTAAGAATCAAGTGACTCTTATTCATTGTCATAGGTTTGAAGAATCAACAGGCAATATGTAAAGAGAAATATACTCAGAAGATCTATCACTTTGTACAAGTCTATAAATTGAATAAATTAATGTCTTTTTTATTGCAATTCAATTAGAATGAGGTTTAAAAGACAGAGGAAGGACAAAAGAATAGCCTTGTAATAAAAATACTTTCTCTTTGCCTTTCACTCACTTAATGCATGTAACCTACTTCACCTTTAACTTCAGTGAGATTGAATGGGATAATGAGAGAACACATAGGAGTTCTTGAGATATAATAGATGCTCAACAAATGCTAATTTTATTCATATAATTCTTTATCTTCTCTTGCCAAAGGATGAAATGGAAAATAATTCTTGAGAAACAGGATTCAGTGAAATGAAGGATAAATGGAAAGGTTGAAGGTAGAGGCAAGCATTGATTACTGGGTAGTTAGGTTGTAAACTCCAGTTGTGTTGGATGAACAGATGTAACTCCTTATACAATAAAAGTTAGCAAGATTTAACATGAACAGACAGAGGGAGAAAAGCCAAAGATTTACAGGGAGATTAAAAGCTTGGAAGCCAGAGAGCATATCAGTCCTGCTGACTCTGATAGGAGAGTTAGGGAAGATGTTTTAGATATGTTTGGTTTTGGATGACAGCATAACATCCAAGTATATATATACATTGTGTGGACAACAAGAAATGAAAGACTGGAGAAAGGGTAAGCGAAAGGGGTATTGTTGGTATATGATTTTTAAACATTCCAAAATTGTCTTTTCAGTGACCTTCCTGTTTATGGAATTGAGATAACGAACTCCTGACAATTAATATATTTATACTCCATTTAGAAGTATTTTGCTGGCTTAAATTTCTTAGCGTAAAGCAAAAGCTGTAAGAGACCAATACAACGTTCTGTTATCTGTCAATCTTGAGATGCTCATTTCTGGGCTACAGGGAGCACTTTGGACAGTGGGCCATTCAGATGCCTCTTTGTAAATATGGGTGTTGGCAGAGGGTTTGTTTTTATGCTTCTTGTGTTCACAGACCTGTCCTTTGACTTTTTATCTTAACTAGTAAGGAAGATAGTGAAGGTAAATAATTGTGACTTTGTTTAATGTTATGCTGCTATGTAAAATGTCCTCCAGAAAATTTTTCTGTAGATCGATAGAAATAACTTTGGAATAAAGAAGGAATTTTTCCAGGATGGAGTTTTCTTCTAAAGCACTGGAAGTGTGTCCATTTTGTTTTAGAGACCACTTAACAATGCAATTGTTTAATAATGTTCTTCTAATCATATGCAAATAATGCTATTCTCCGTACACATCGGTTTTTTAGCCGTTGTTTCTTATAGGGAATGTGTAACAATAGGTTAACTTCTTTTTTCTAGCCTTTTCTGCTTAGCTTTTATGTTATTACTTATATATGCTTTAGGGGCTTATTAGTGACCCCTAACACACATTCCATCCCTTAGCGAGAGCTAAACTTCAAAGTAAATTTTTCTCCTTTCCTTTGAAGAATTGGCCATTTTTCTTCCCTAACTCCTTGATCGTATTGGTACATTGACTATAATTTTCTAACAGTTAGTGTACTCTATCTTTCTACATCAAGAAAATTTTTATTTGAAAAACTTAGTTTTAAAATATGCTAAATAGCCTTTTGGGGATATCATGTGAATGTGTGGGGTAAAGGACAAGGACTTATATTTATAAGATTATTTCTTTACCCTTACTCTTTCTTTCGAATCTCTTTCTAATTAAATTGTCACAAAAGAACATTGTAACGGGAGTTGAGGTAACAATTTGAACCTAAAAGGGTACCTTCTTTGTGGAAATTATTTGCTTGTTTGATTTTAAGTTGTTCAATTTGTTACTGTTATCGCCTGCCATAGAGCCTCACATTTTTTGGTTTCTGTTGACCAAGTAGCATCTAAGTATGTCATTGTTGAGAAATTATTTCATTATTATGTACTAACATTAGGACCCACCATATATACTAGGGATCGTGATAGGCTCTTTACATGCATCAACTCTGATTTGTTTGATTATTCCTCTCTTTCAGGTGAGGAAACTAATACTTAGGGAGGTTTAATAAATTGACCGAGACCACCTAGTAGTCGAGCTTGGATTTGCTCCCAAGTCTATCCAAATTTTCAGCCCATAGCCTTAGATCCTAAACCATTTGAATAATTAGGTGACCATAATTAAATGTATTCTCATTGTTGAAAACTCAGATATTTTGTGGCAGTGTTTTTAAGATCAGACTTGGCTAATGCTTGTTTCTGGGGCATAGGAGAAATGTAGATTATTCTTCTGTTTGTGTTAATCTAGCACCCCCTAGTTACTGTGTTTTTTTGCCTTGGACTTGTGATGTGGTAGGCACCAGAGAAATGCACGTAACTGTTGCAACAGGACATTTATAACCACTCTGCTTTTCCTCCTCTTTGCTATTTCATCCCCAGAGTGTTGTCTTACCTCCGTTTGTTCAGTGACAGAGAAGAAAGAAAAGAGTGAAGTCTCTGGAGTATAGCTCTACTGTTGTATGAATTGTTTGGTGTTGAACTTGCAGTGCCTATAGTACAGCAAGCTTTTGTTCAGAATGCTGTTGGGTAGGCAGTGCTTGCTTCCTTTACTGTAGGCAGAATTGATTGTCTTGGTTAGAGAATCAAGGGAGATTAAGTTGATTTCTTAACTGTTCTGGGTGTTGGAGTTAATTTTAAAAGAATGTTGTAGTAAACTGTGGCATCGGTTTAGTGTGAGACAATTTAAATGGGTAGAAATATTTCGATCTGAGTACGTTTGTGTTTCAGTGAAGTTTTTAACGCACTGTTAACAAGAAGCTAGATGCAAAATTTAAAGACAGTGCCCTATCTGAAATATGAAATGATTTTATGAGAGATTTATAATTCAGAAAGCATGTATTTTCTTATATTGTATCTAAGCTCTAATTTTGAAGGCTTTAATTTATATATATATATATATATATATATATATATATATATATTTTTTTTTTTTTTTTTTTTTTGATGAAGTGTCAATTTATCTTCTGCCTTCAGATGATAAAGTAACTGACCTCCTTAAGATGGGGCTAGAAATATAAGCTGTTTTTTAAAGCAAAAAGTTGCTTCTGTGAGTTTTTCCTTGTACTGGCTCTTCTCTTTCAGGCCATCTTACTGAAGCTAAACATCAGTTCAGTTGACAACTTTACTCAATTCTAGGCAACAGTGGCCATGCTCTGGCCTGCAGAGACAGTGAATCCATTCTGGCTCTGACACCCAATTTTATTGTAAAACACATTCATGTTGACATCATATCAGTTTTCTGAACTATTACATGCATAAAAGAATTCACCCCTCTCCATTCAGTCTTTCTCAGCCTTCCAGTAAGGAGAAATTTACACACCCAATGTTTTCATTTTGCATTTAATGTGGTCTAGTCCAGAAAATAGCAGCTTCAGTTTTTTTAAAAAAATGTTTTTTTGAAGGCACTTAGCAGAGAGTATTAGCTTAATGGTGTTCATTGATAGGAGATGGCTAAAGAGAAATGCACAAGGCAATTTTTAGGCCAGAGCCCTTGAAGTTTAGGGTAAAACAGGTCAATATTGACCCAAGATTATGGGGATTAGTTGCCAGAGTTCCTATGCATGCAGCTTCCATTTGAAGGCTTCCTTGCCATGCCTCATTCATGCCCAATTTTGTGGGCTTTGCCTCCTTTTGGCCCTTTTTATTATTTTGTTTTCTAAAGGTCTTTTTTAATTACTGATTTTTTTGTTTGGTTTATTTCTATTGGAGCTTGCAAGTTTTGCATTTAGAATGTTTCACATATGATCCAAATCTTCATCAGTTTATGGAGGGAAAAGTACCCTTTCTTATGTACGAAATTCAGCCCTTCAATTTTAATGTCAATTCTAGCTTTGTGCTGAGTTTTACTGAAGCTGTCCTTGGCTTTCATGTTAAAGGAATGTCACCTTTTCACTTTTAATGGTGCTTGATTGACTTATCTGATTTCCTGATCTTGAAATATTAAGATATTTCCTTTTCCTTTTTCTGTCTTTGGTGAATATGGGCTTCCCTAAAATATCCACAAGCCTAACTGAAGGGATTTAATAAGGTTTTCCTTGTTATTTGGTTCTACTGTTCTGAGACTGTCCATTGGGAATTTCATTTACTCGTAAGAGACTGAACATTCTAACATGGAGTGATTGCAAATTTTGTTTATAAACTAATATCATAAATGTCTCCATGTGATTACCTAAATATGTGTGTGTAATTTACATAAGATTTTAAAACGAGCGGTCTCAAGCCTTTAGATGTATATGTTAATTAATTCTTACCTATATTGTTTTGGATCTGGTGTGATATTGGGGGGCACATGGAGAATTTTAAAAAGACTTTTTCTATTATTCGTATTTCCTAAACATTATGGGCAGAATAAGGTTGGAATAGAGAGAGAAAATTGCAAACATGCCCTGACTTT